>NC_047653.1:18398997-18448162 GCF_902201215.1 Prunus dulcis | reverse complement strand
AAATTTCGAGGCCCAGCCCTTTTAACCCTAAAAACAAAAAAACAAAAAACAAAAAACAAAAAAACAAAAAAAAAACCTCTCCTACGGACCCAGCTTGCATCCTACCTGCAAAATGCCCAAGTACCCAGGTACCCGGCTGCTAACAGTTCTAGAGGCTTACACAGCTTGTATCACACATTTCGTGTGTTGACGCAACTCCTAGCTTGCCAATTTGGGAGACTAGGGAGTGCCCTACGGCTCCCAATGAAGTTGGAATGCTCGGTTACAATTACAAAAACTCACAAGTTCCCAACCCAGCAGTTACTTCTTAACCGCGAACTTGGAGGACTACTGCTTACAACATAGTGAATCGAGCAGACCCAGCATCAAAGCAACTAGCACCAAGGTAGCCATGCCTTCTCCCCTGCCGAAGGAAGACACACTTCTGAGGTGTCAGACACCTGCCGAAGCTCCCAACTGCCGAACCTAATCTCCAGGACACGTGTTGCCACCACGACGACTTGCACAAAGTCCCACATTGGAACTTTGTGCAAACCTCCTACTTTCACCTCCCTATAAATAGGGAACAGTACCCAAGTAAAAAGGGTAACTACTCTCTCACTTTTACTGTTACTCTGCCAAAGTTACCACTTGTAGCTTACTTAGGCATCGGAGAGCCTTCGGCCGGCACCACACAGGTGTCCGAAGCTTAACGATTGCTTCTACCATCTTCCCTGCTGAAAACCGCACATATCCCATCACTAAGTTGGACTCAATATTGGCTGGGCCATTTCCCATCACTAAGTTGGACTCAATATTGGCCGAGCCATTTTGAGCATCAACAGGCTCCATCTTAATTTGGAAGAAAGTCTCCAGATAAGATAATCACCCACCAGAAATGGGACAGCCTTCATGTTCTTGACCTCTTCTACTTTTGAGATACAAAACGAACCCCTTGCTTCCCGAGTTCCAGAGATTTAACTTTGCCATCATCTAGAGTAACAGATAGCGTTGATATGCCTTCAATAATGTCAGTAACCACTCCCTTATGCCTGGATAAAACAAGGGGGAAAATAAATAAATCAGCACAAAATGAATGCACCAAAACCAGCACCTAAACCCTTAACGCGGTAAGGATAAAGGAAAATGCTCCAAGTAAAGTAACTTAGCACCATCAACAACCACATATCCACAAGAAAGAAGCATCTAACAGAGACATGAACAAGACACACGAATGACATTCATTTTCATGAGCATCACAACTCCAAGCAACTTTTATATGTAAGCTTTTATTGTAAGTCGAGATCCACATAATCTTATTTTGTTTTACCTTATTTAGGGTCTGGTTTCTTGCAAATACAAGGCAAGACATTGTAAATAAAAAATCATGACTAATCATCATCCTTCCAAGTGACCACATCCTCTTCCAATAATAGAACAGCATATACACCAGCACCATGAATTCTACTTAAAAATTTAATGAGTAAAACTTGCACGCAATGGATCAAGTGACGCACTATATATAAAACAACAAACTCACCACGAATTGTCAGATAGCTGCTGAACTTCAACTCGCTTTCCAATTGCATCTCTGCCCAACTTTGAAATTTTCAATATCCAATTAGCATCCATTATCTCATCCATCAGATTATCTTGAACTGATTGTGTCTTATCATCATTCTCACTAAATGATGTTTTCTCCATAAACGGTGACCGTCTCTTTCTTTTTGACCGTTGGCCTTTAAGGTAACTTTTTTCTTCCTCCTGATAGGAAGAACTCTGATTTTCGAGACTAGGTTTCTTAAGCTTAAACTTCAACAAAGGTTTTGTATCCTTGGCCGGCGAATGTGAAACAAGTGTCTGAGTTGCTTTCAGTACGTATATTAGACCTGTTTTGTGCTTGCTTGCGGGAGTATACCCTCTCGTTTCTCATAGTCGGGACTTCACCTAAGGGCGCAACTACAGTCACGCCCCCTTCAGTGCTTTTTCCGGATGAACCATGTACCTGCTCTGGAGGAATGGCTTCGTATCCATCACCCTCATCTCCTCAAGCAAACTTGGGGTTAGAATCAGAAGCTACTGACCTAACTTTTCCCAACTTTATAAAATTTCCTTCTCTTCCAACAACCTTTGAACCTTTCATATGGCCAGAATAATCGCTTCTGTCTGCACATTGCAGAACATCATGAAAATTTCATTTGCATAATGTGAGAAAACATCAAATTTAACCAAATTACTAATCAATGGGAAGGAACAAACTTTTCCAGTATAATAATGGGTTGCACTCCTTGTACCTTTAGCATCACCAATATTAGCAGAACCATCATGTCTATCCACCATAAGACTTGCCGTCTGCTGACTCACATCTTCACTGCCTGCCCATGAATAGGAACAGAGGTCATATTCCACCTGTACTTAGACGACTGGTAGTATACTTTGATCGTGGCCTATAGCTATCCGTTAAACTACCAATTGTATTGTGGGCTATAGCATTCCTCTCAATTGACACCCTGACATCCTTAGTACTAACTAACTTAGTACCAACATAATCTGACTAATTATACTCTGAATTATAGTGAATAACTATTGCAGGGGTAGTTCTCAAATTTGTGGAACACCACAATCATATAAAAGGGAGGAAACTTGAAGCATTTCCTTAAAGTTCGATTCCATCAGATCTAACTCTATCTTAGCTAATTGTATGTTTATAAGTTAAACACTCTTTACGAGGAACAAAATGGCTATTAAAAACTTCAAACGCAGAAAACAGAATACACTAAGCATAGCAAAACCTTTCACATATTGGCAATTGTTAACAGAAAATGGTAGTTTATCCACACTGATGTAGAGGGCCAATTTGCATTACAAAATAAATACAAAAGTATGATGAATGTAGTTTATACATACTATCTGTTGCTTGAACAATGGATGGGTTCTTTTCAAGTAAAGCCTATAACAAAAGTAACATGATGTGATAAATGTTAGTATACACAGATGCCAATATTAGCAAAACCATAATAATGTAATAACAAAATAAAGACCTAACTGGCTCCTGCAGATAACCTCTCAAGTATGAACATAATATTTTAACATGACAAAAAGCTAGGAAAACTGCGGAAAAATCTATTTGAACTTGAGAATGCTTTCTGAAGTAAGAATCGGAACTCAAGAGTCTTGTCCCAAAGAGCCTTCCAACGAAGTTTTTTATAAATTAAAAAAAAAAACATAGAAACAAGGGTAAGAATGAAGAAGAATCAGATTATAATTCGGTATATAAATCCTTTTGTCAACTTTAAGGTGACACATAAAAAGAAGTATTAAATGAGGAACAATAATTTCACATTGACAAATAAAACATATTTTTTGGATATTAAAAGAGCCATTGTTTGCAAATAACACACCTTTTGGTTCTTCACTGCTTGACCTTTAAGAAGATCTTCATCCTTATGATGCTTTAGATTATCTCTGCATGGAAAGAAAGAAAGAAAGAAAGAAAAAATGAACAAAATTAACTTCATATGTCAGCTGAGATATAATATATATATATATATACAAGAATTTAGTTCAAAAATTAACTTCATATGTCTCGGTATGTATTCTTCTGTTTTTTTATCAAGAATCGACAACTTGCATACACATACAACTGAATTTAACCCGGATACAGGACTACATACAATTTTTTACTAGGATTTGGTTATGTATGCATGTTCTTGTTGGTTTGTCCTTTTACAATAACTAAATTGAAAAGTTACTGAAAGTTTACAAAACGCAAACTGTTTTCTCTCACAACTGATTTCTCTCACAGCAAATCTGACAGCGATTATTTTCATAGCACAACAATGTCAAACTGACCCTACCTACGTCATGCACCATCTTTTCTATTCTTTTTGCTATAGGTGCTTTGCAAAGCACAAGTAAATATTTTTTTTTTCCGATTCTTTTCACTGTATACATTTAGCAACACACAAACACCCTTTTTTCATAATATATGTTTCTTTTCCTTGTAGGTATTTTGTAAAACACAAACACTTTTTGTTATTTGGGAATATTTAGTATTTGAATATGTACATTTTATTGCAAATCAGGAATTAAATTTAAAAAGAAGTAAAGTATTTATGATTCTCCAAATTAAAGAGTATGGTTGGAGTTAAAAAATTTTAGAGAGCTTCCAAAATAGCTTTTTTGTGTTTTTAGCTAAATTTTAGTTAAGAAATAGGGAGCATGATTGTGGATGACATTTCTTAATTTTTCAGTAGAAAAAATTGATGATTTAATTTTAAAAAACTTTCAAATAACAAAATTAATCTCCACAATTATTCCTCAAGATATATGCAATCTCTAAGGTCAACATTGTCATTTGGAAAGAAAAAAAAAATTTGATGACATCCACAATTCTTTGGGGGAAATTTAATAGAACTTTTATGAAAGTAATGTGAAACTTCGAGGAGTGTTAAGCTAATTTCTAAAACCTTGAAGTTTTGTATTAACACCAAAAACCTCAAGGAGGGTTAATGTGCAGCCATAATTTACTTATTTATTTTAGTATTTTAATGAATTAATTTTGCATGTCTATCAAATTGTGATTTGAGAAAGAGGAATGTCACCTTTTTGCTGTTTACCAGTGAGAATATGAATGATACTCCATTTAATAACTATACTAAAATGGAATGGTTTTGAGGATTCTGCTCCAGCATTTGGAAGGCATTGGAAGCTTTGGTCAGGAAAGGTTTTGCCATAGCCATTCTAGTGTCGGCAAAACGAACAAAAAAATAATTTTAAAAAAAAAGAGTAAAAAACTAGAACATCCAAATAATGAGTATTTTAGCAAGAGCAAGTCCATTTCATATTGTAATTTGTAACAAAGTGCCCATTGGAAAGAATTTTCATAATACTAGCCTCTAATTAGTTGCTTTGGTTACATATCAACTAGATTGTACACGTATCTCCAACTAGACAAACAAATTACCTACTCTCATTATACATGCAGCAGCAGCAGCAGCAGAAGCTAGCCTCATCTCCTTCGAATCTATCAGGTTCCCGCATCGACATTTACATGCATTGTTGTTTTGTTTGCTGGTTTGTTTTGTTTTCAGGGGAGGGGTAGGTGAGTTGAGGTTTCACAACCCATCAACTGGTCGACGAAGGCCACAATAAACCGCTTTCCGAATAAGAGGATGCACATCTTCCGTTAGAACCTCCGCATCCAACTTCTCCATGTGAGGCCAAATCTGCCAGGCACATACACAAGGTCAGAGATTTAGTAGGAAAAAATTGCGAAAAATAACTTCCCATGCTGAGTTCAGAGGCTAGCATACAAGACTCCTTTTCATAGCTGGCAAATTCACTTGAATAAGTATTCAGCCTAATCCATGAAGTGAGAGGGCGAAATCCAGGGATTTGATTACTTATGGGCACATTGTTCATTCAGCCCATAATCAGTCAAATATTTCATGGAACTAGAAAATCTTGAGAATAAAATCATATGTTATTCCTTCCGTCACACATAACCTAGTGATATTCCATTGAAAACAAATGTAATACCCAAAAAGGGAGGCCGGAGGATGAAAACACAAAACTGATGAATTAAAGTTAGGTACAAAGTGGAACTTTCATTTTAAAAACAAAAACAAACAAAAAAGAATCACAAAAAGAATAAGTATTTACCTCAGAAGCATATTGCCTCGAGAAGGCCTTCAGGTAGCCTAAAGTCGATAGACACCACTGCTCTTTTTCACCTACATTATATACACTACTCATCCTCCCACCATTCAATTGGCTGCCAAAATTAAGAAAAACAAGTTAAATGCACTTTTACTTGAATAACACTTAAATGTCAAGACAATTTATTAATTTTTATTGAAAACAAGATATGTTGTGAAAATAAAGGGCCCGCCAAAGCTATCAACTACCAAGGAGTGACAAAAGATACTTTACAATCAACTCAAAATTCCCTCTCACGCTACAAAGAGCATTGGCATAATGTTTAGACAAAAATGGCCATAACGAGGCATTCAGCCACTTGTCTGTACTCTGTATCAAAGAGAAACCCGTTGTCCCGAAGAAGCTCCACCTCCACCTTTTCAGAAAGTTTATAATCTTCACACGAAGAGGAGATAATGGAGCATAGGGTCCTCCTTTTTAAAGCACATCAAGAGTACTGATCTTCCCATGAAAAACCAACCAGGAAAGAATTTGGACTTGGTGGGTACACCAATCTTCCAAATCATCTCATCAAGTTTAAAACCTAACTCATTTGAATTTCTAGCATGGACTTAGAAAAACAATCACAGGAAGGGACCCCAGACCGCAAACTAGTCCAATATCACTAGATTCAAGAATATATGAATCCAAACAACAAAGTTGAAATCATGCAAAAGCTTTCTAACAGACAAGTTTCAAGAAATGAGTTTATTTTTTATTTTTTAAAGGAATAGAAGGAAATGCATTGCGATTCAAGGGCCGATTAAAGTTAGAAAACAAAGACTGAAAAGATGATCCGTTGTCATGCCAAATGTTTTCTGGAAAACGAATGAATTTTTATCCCCAACGACATGTAAATAAACAAGAGAGATGGAAAACCATGATAGATGTATCTCCAAGAATAAAAAGAACCTCTCTCTACAATCAAGGAGTCTGGCCCATTCAAATCCATGCCGTATTTATAGTAACACAAGTAATCTTGCTCTTGAGGGACCCGACAACCATCTTCTTGACAACAGTTTCTCCTTTTCAATGAGTTTCCAATAATCCCATAATCTCTCCCCTCCCAAACAAGATCCTTCATCTCCTCTAACCTTCTAGTCAACATTCCTTTTACTTATATGTAATATAGGATTTTCTACCTTTTTTATTGAAGGGAAAAAGGTACCTTTTCTTAGGTCTTCCATTCTCATCGTCTACCTCCATTGCCGACGATTCCTCAACGTCGACTGCCATAGAATCTGCATGAATTGACTTCAATCCCTGCAATGTAACACATGTGGATGCACTTGGCAGGCGTTCTGTCAACACATTCAGGAAGTTTTTGTACAAGGAGAGGAACAATGCCTGCACATGAGAATCATGGTTAGTACAAGAAAAAGATGAGGAACTTTAAATCAAAGTGAGAGCCAAAATTGATTAACTAAAACACACAAAACTCCCAGGCAGTGAATTGTATTTCAAACGATGCCAGAAAATGTTTGGGAAAAAAATTAGCAAATACGTTACTGCACTATTATGTATTTTTATTTCTAGTTTATAGGAGAAATGCATGTAATTTTATTGCTAACAAGAAAAACAACTTCGTTCGGCATTTATATCATTGCCATATTTTCATGATGCCAAGTCAATGAAGCAGATAAAATCAATCTACCCTTGTTTGGGGATATATTTATTTGTCACAAGAAAAACAACTTTGATGGATGGTTATGACAGTGCCATATTTTATGGGTGTCATTTCAGCGAAGCAGATAGAATCAATCTATCCTTGTTCCGGGGGTGGGGGGTTGCATGGAAGGGTAGGCAGTGAGCTGTTGTATGTCTGCAAAAACGTACCTTTTTTTTTTTTTTGAAAAGGAAACAAAATTTATATAAAAAGAAGAGAGATACAACAGCGGCAAAGAAAGCCACAAAGGAAAGAAAGAACAAAAGCAAAGAGCAGAAACCAAAACCTAGACCCCTAAGTCACTAACAATGGCAAAAACGAAGGAGCAGAACAGAAGACAAAGACCCCTAGAACACAAACAAGGAAAAACCTTGAAGGGTATTTTAGACCTAAAGGATTAACGAATGGCTGCAATCCAATCTAACCAAATAAGCCTAAAAGAACAATCTCTGAAAACTCTAGAGGTCGATGCCCAATGTGATGAACATGATCTAACTTTCTCCCAGAGCTCTCCTGAGTTTCTGCCCAGAGTCATCAAAAATCAACCTATTTCGCTCCCTCTCGGAAGATAGTGTTTTTCAGAGAGAAGGGAAATTATTACATATACCTACAAGACTAAAATATATGCATTTTTATATGTATTGTGCGAAAAGTATTGCAACAGATGAAATTGGGGAATGAGGTTTTACTGCTTTCCCTTTCTTTTTAAAAATTTGTTACCTCAAATTCATCAAGGGCTCGAGCTAGAAGAGCCTCCTTAGCCTCTAAAGATTCACGTACAGACAACTCCTCCTCCTTTGCCTTTTCAGCATACGATTTCAAGCGCTTCAGCCTCACAGGATTTTCCCCAAGAACAGGTTCACCATCCATAAGTGAAAGCTTTGATTCAGCAGCCACTAACTCTGCTTTTGCCGTTGCTGCAGCTTCTTCAGCTGATACAATACTCTTTTTCAGAGACAAAATCTCCTTCCTTAGATCACATACACGGTTATATGTCTTGCTAACTGTGTTTCTTAAAATCTGTTGGGCAGACAAATATATAAGCAATCAAAAAAGATAAAAGATGCATGCTTAGAGATTACATTAGTAGTACAAAAATAAAGACAATTATACGAAATTGATGGTAAGAAAGGTGACACTTAAGAGTTAATCGAGCATGATTTCAATCTGGTTGACTTAATCATTTCTTCAATTCATCGAGGCTAGAATACTACATGAATTAAGGGAAATCATTCCTGTGTGCATAATTAGTTGTAAAATCCACCCCATCAACATCTTACAAGGAAGAATCTGGAAAGCTCTAAAATTAGGAAGATCTCACGCAAAGTAAAATTATAACCACAGAAAAAAATTTGAGCAGATAAGAATGCAGGTTGAAACCAGAGCAAACTTACAAAAGTTTTGCTGTTTAAATCTATTTTCTTTTTCCATTTTGGTAGGTCTACTGGTTTTAACAATCATCCAGATTTTCCACTAGAAAGTAGGCATTATCTAGCATTTCCTATCTTGTCATGATGGTTTCGAATCAGACCAAATTTTAATGCTATCATTTTTGCTTCAATTTCCATTTTTTTAAGCACGTGTAGGTGGATAGTTGTTTTTACTTTCTCATAGTGGAAGCAGTTGTATGAATTCACATCATTTTGAAGTTCCTGTTCACATTGTTTTTATTTATTTTCTGATGTTGTAAATATTGAGCAATAAGGAAAAGTAGGACCTTGCAACCACCAAGTACATGGAAACTCCATCATGGGCTCAAAACACAAATAGTTATAACAGCAGAGAAGACATGCTTAAGATTAATGCCATAGAAATGTTGTTGGCATACCTCCCATGGACGATCTGATAGATGAAACTGCTCAATGTTTGCTGGAGAAAAGACCCATCTGACAATGGCCAGATTAGATAAAAGTCGGTAGCCCATCATCCTATCTATTGCAACAGCACTCATTTGAGAATTGTTCCTCCAATAAGAATCAATCTCAGTTATCAGCATGACCTGCTTATCCTGGTCACCACATAGTTTTGCAATGACTTGACCATATCTCTCCAATACGGTAATCAAATGAGTGAAACTTTTAGATCCAATGTCGAGAAGAGTTTGCACAACCACATTGAGGGTACCTTCCATCCCATGAACAGGAAACACACTTTCCTCTATCCATACAATCATTTCACGGGCAGATGCCCTCGCTTTTACCATGGTTCTGAGGTCAACAGAAAGTGCATGTTGTCCATTTCCTTCACTGGTTTCTTCAACACTGAATTTGAAATTTGGTGCCCCCTTGGGAGGAAGCAACTCTGCTAAGCCAGGGGCATTCTCAATGCTCTGAAAGAAAAAGAAATAAGAAACTAAATTAGAAAAATTATAACCATGTGAAGCGTATGTGGAAATGTAATATCCTGAAAAACAATCAAAGTAAGAGCTTGTTTATGTCAAGGTCAATCCTTGGGCTTACGAATGACTTGGTACCTGCTTCACTTTGTCCCAGTAGGATAAACGAACTTCTCTCTCCAGAACCTCCTGAACAAATACACGTTGTGGAGCCCATTTTGGCAGGTCTAAGACATAAGCCCACTCTTCCCATGGCCAGATGAACTGAAAGTTTGATCTGCATGGTCAGGAAGGCAAATCAATGTGAACAAATCAATTTTGAAAATACACCAAACTGAATACAAGAAATCATGCAAGAAAATAAAATTTCACTATATTTTCTAAAACTATTGGTAATAACTTCTCTGAAAAATTCAAACAAGATACCAGCTGCTTCAGCTAATAATGGCCTTGATAATTAAAGGACCTAGGATCAATCCCACCTCAGCTGAGACAGGAGTTTACAGAAGAGAGGCTGCTTCTGTAGCCTAAGGTCCAGACATGCATATAGAACAACCATAAATTAAGACATAACCTAGGGTGACATCAGTAACCTTTCAAGCAGCTTTCCAGCTAAAGTAATATACTTCAACAAGAGAATGTACAGAGGAGCAAGGTCCCAAAATGGCACGTGATAGGGAAATGAGAAGTATTCATCACATGGAAAAGCTAGTGGCACTGCTTATGGTGGAACTTACAAGTGGTGGGAAAACCAAAGGATGAGCCGTGTTCGACATTCCATATCTAAATCAGCAATTTTCTCGAATAGAGCTCGTACAGCACCAGCAACTACTGCAGGAAAGGCTCCAGGAAGAGCCTAAGAATTAAACTTCAAGTCAGACTGCTTTACAGACAATAAAACTGACATCTACTTCCATTGACTCAGACAAAAGGACCAAGACACTAGATAAAATAATAGCATCCACATTATTACCTTACAGAGGTCGATAATAACTAGTGTGTAATATGTTGGCCTGAAAGGAGGTTGCGGTAGCATGAGTAACTGCAAGAATATTAAACGCATCATTTTGATTTCAATGAGAAAGGTTAAACTATACAAGTTTATCATGATGTAATCAAGGAAGAAATAGTCCATAAAAGAAATAATGTCAAAGAATATGTAGAAAAGAACATATTCAAAATCTAAAACAACCATGCAGTAAGGGCCAATGTCCCAGGAGCATCAGTTCTAAACTTGCAAAGAGGAGGGGAATGGACATATTTTGTTTCAAGTCGATTTGGCATCCCAATAGGCAAACTATGCATATAATTATATCTTAATCTATCAAACTTGCATTGACTCGGTGCAGTGGAAGTTATGGAATTCTGTTACCCAAAGAATAAAAAAAGAAAAAAAGTGCTCTTTCTTTTCTAATTTGATGAAAAGTATATTAAACGCAAAACAGATCTAAAGTTCTAATTTGAATCTTATTCTCAAAACTCCAATTCTAAGCGAATGAATTCATTTGCTTAAATCCAAGTATGATCCATGTAGGACTAAAACCGAAACAAAGACAACCTATTTTTCTAGTCCTAGGCAAACCGTAGGCAGCTTTGAAGATTTATCCTACAAAGGACTACTTGCTTATAACAGTAGAAAAAAACATATGGATCAAACAGAAGAAACAACTCCAATCATACAGCATATTGAACTCCTGACTCATGACTAACCCAAAAACTACCCATACACTGTGAAACTCATACTATTAATAAACTATACAGGTAATTACACACTTGGATAAAGTATAATTTGAAAGAGGGAAAAAAACAACTCATGATAAAATCAGCACTGTTTCTCATCTCCAGTTCGCAGATGACACTATTTTTTTCGTGGACGACAACGAATCATCTTCAGTAACATCCAAGCAGTGTTAAGTAACATCCCTTCTTTTTACTTATCTCTCTTCAAGATGCCCGCCAGGATTGCTGCCAAGGTGGAATTACTGATGTGCAACTTCTTATGGGAAGGAGTAGAGGAAGGTAGGAAAGCTCACCTTGTGAATTGGGAGAGGGTGTCCAGAAATAAAGAAGTAGGAGGGGTTGGAATTGGATCCTTGAGAGAAAAAAACAAAGCCTTAAGGGCAAAATGGTTGTGGAGATTTCCAATTGAAACCAACGCTATGTGGCATAAAGTAATTAAGAGCAAATATGGACTTGATTCCAATGACTGGGATTCTAAATTGACAGTCACCGGTTCTTGCAGAAATCCTTGGCAAGATATTTCAAAGGGGTACAATACGTTTCTTCAGTGCTGCCGATTTTCAGTTGGAAATGGAGTTAAGGTTAGATTCTGGGAGGATCAGTGGTTGAAGGAAGGGTTATTGCGGGAATTATTTCCTAGATTGTTTTCCCTGTCTAGGAAAAAGGAAAAGTGATTGTAGATTTTGTTATCGATGCCGCGACTCCTTCCAATTGGGATTTTGGTTTCAGAAGGAATTTGACAGAGGCGGAGATCGCGGAAGTGGTATTACACATGGACGTTCTAAGGGTGATATGTCTAAATTACACGAAAGCGGGCAAAAGAATTTGGGAGCTGGAGGATCATGGTTTGTTTTCGTGCAAATCTTTCAGAGCTTTTATTTCGGCTAACAGCAATACAGATGTTTTCCCCCCTTTTGCCTCAGTTTGGAAGGCAAAGACTCCCTCGAAAGTCAAGTTCTTTATGTGGCTGATTGCGATTGGGAAAGTTAACACATGCGACCGTATTCAAAGGAGGAACCCTATGATGTGCCTATCTCCTCACTGGTGTGTGCTGTGCTAGTCGTGTGCAGAGACCATTGATCATTTATTTATTCACTGCCCGTACTCATTAAGTCCATGGTGGAAATTGTTAAGTGAACTTGGAGTTACCTGGGTAATCCGTAAGGGCTGTCTTCAGCTTCTTAGCATTAAACTGACGGTTTTGGGAAAGGGGAAGAGAGCTCAAACTTTATGGGACTGTCTTGTTCATGCTATGTTCTGGAATTTATGGATGGAACGCAACAGCAGAATTTTTCAAGAGTATGATGGAGTAACTTATGAAGAACTCTGGAATAGAGTAAAATTTTAGGCCTCTCTTTGGGCATCTGTCACTGAACATTTTAAGAATTACCATTATCATATTATCTCGAGAGATATGAGCTGTCTTAAGATAAGTTTACTTAGATGCTTTTTCTAGCTTTTTTTAGGGTGGTGTAGCTTCAGTGGTTTTCTTCTTGTTTCTAGTTTCCTGCTTTTGATTAAGTAGTGTTTGCTCTTGTTGTTTAGTCGAGGACAGCTTGTCCTCTTGATTATCAATACAATCGTTTCTATTCAGAAAAAAACAAAAAAACAAAAAAACAAAAAAATATATATATCAGCACGGAAACACATGCAAAGGGTAATATATCTTACCTGAGAGAAAATTGTCTCTGCCATAAGATACTCGTATCGAAAGGGTACAGGTAGGCCAGCCATGTATGAAGCGCATTCCTTTCGACTAGCTTTGCATGAAGGAAGAAACAAATAGAATAAATATTAAGCCAAAATGTCAAACAAAAAATAAATAAATAAAGAACCCTAAGTACAAGTAATCAAAAAGTAAAACTACAGAGTTTTAATACCAGTCACCTGTACACACATTAATAAATACAAAAATGGTAAGATAACACCAAGTAAAATTACTACCAGATGTATTAGTATGTTTCCTAGAGAAGCAAAAAAATTGTGATAAACGTTTGAGTACAATATCTAATAAACAAGTATGATTAAGAGCATTTCCAAAACAAATCTGCTTGTTCTTGTGCATCCGTCCAGTTAGTTTCAATGTCTGAAACAGGCAAGAAAACAAACCCAACCCTTCCAGAAAATCTTCTAACTAAAATTACTAACATGGAACGCACAAATTATGCTTCTTTGCACCCAGTCAATGCCTTGCTACCACTGGCAGGATATGGACTAAAAGCAACAATGTAATTTGTTCAGGTTAACAAACAGTAATGACGAACAAATACATAGCAGCAAGCCTGCAACAGAATATAAAAACCACAACCTCTACTCACTACACGTGCATACATTAATTTTATAATGCCGCATAAAAATTATATCAATGGCTCTGAATAGTATACACAAATTGCATAAATTAAGCGGTTAGCCATCATACAATTTGGCTATCGCAATAGATGATGGATCCCATTATTTCATGTCCCACACTATGGACTAAATTATCTATCATTTTAAGACAAAGTGCTTCCTTTCCATGAAATGCATATATTTAGCAGTTAGCCATCATACAAGTTGGCTATACTATAGATGATACATCCCTTTTGAAAATATGAAAACACAAGACCACTAATTCAAAAATAAGCTCCATCTCAACCAACAGCATCTCTTTAAAAGGCCGAAAAAAAAAAAAAAAAAAGAGAGGGCAGAACACAGTGATACTACAAATCATAAAGTTAACAAACGAATTCAAGTGAGCAAGCTAAAGAAAATTTAGTCATGTTTTTTATTAAGTCATTGAGAGGTACAAACCAGCCATTTAAGAAAAAAAGGACATCTAGCAGATACTCTTCCACAATGAAGCGATCCATGGGTTGCAGGTCCTGTCGTCATAAATGAAAAGCAAGAGACTTTCATGAACATCAATAACTAAAAGAAAAGATTTCGGGGACAGTCAATCACCAAATTAAAATTCTATGCAAAATTATAATGAGAAGTAAGTCACGATTAATTTCAAGAGTACACTTAAAGAAGCAGAAACACAAGAATGCAGTGGATATCATATAAGTTAGTAACTCCAAGTCGGTCAAATAAATAATAACGTAGAAATGACAATTATGTCAGATAGTATTTCCATTTAAAAGTCAGGAACTCTAGCAAACTGTACCAGTACCAGATGCCACCAAATTCTCAGCTCTGTTGTCATACATCTTAATTTATTGCCCTTATCTAAACCGTGCCACTATTTAAAAACTTCTTCAGATAATTAGACTACATGCTAAACAGATCTAAGAATGGTAATAAACACTAGGAACAAATTTCTTCAAGTATGCATCATGTAAATGGATTACAAAATAGTTTTAGAAACACTCAATAGTTTGAACATGAGCATTATACTATAAATCATCCAAGAGCTATTGCAAGAAGAAATTTCTTTTACTTGCATGCATTTGAAAATACTGGTTCACACATAAGAGAATTAAGTTCTTAGATTGCAAAGTACCTCAGTTTTACTTGCAGGAAATATATTCAGCCTTCGTATCCTTTGAGGATATATTAACTCTGCATCATGCTTTTGTTTACCACACGTTATACTAGAAATTGTTGAAGGTAGATCAGGTTGGTCAGGACAGCTGATGGGTCCAAACTCATGCGACCTTCCAGCAACTAGCTGTGCTTCAAATGAAAGGTGAGGTCTCGGAACTACCAAGTGATAACATAGAATTTGATCAAACAGTGAAATAAAAATCATGAGAAAACATAAGATAAAAACAAATGTTGATCAAACAATGAAGTTTTACTTTAAATGAAAGTTGTGGGAAATTTGATCATTACCACTATCAAGTTTCCATCCATTGCTAGATAAAACTTGTATTCGGCCCCACAAATCTTCCAAGAAATCCTACCAGAAAAGATTAAGAAAAGAGCGATTAGGATAAAATTACATTACATGGCAAAACAATGAAAAAGAGACGGGTTGACTAGCAATATGGAGCATGTTAAATATATTGAAAGACAAGGAAAATTAAAGTTCAAGGACCACATAAAATAGCTATAGTGGCGTGGAGAACTCCTGGAAATGTAAGATTTGAGTGGCAAACAAAAATTTTAATAAAATTTTAATTCAAGGTACAATGCCGAATGAGTGAAGGAAAGGGAACATAGTACCAATTTATTTGTGTGTGTGTGTGTGTGTGTGTGTGTGTGAGAGAGAGAGAGAGAGAGAGAGTCACCAAATGTGGAAATTATAGAGGAATTAATTTGATGAGTTGCGTTATGAAAGTATGGGAAAAGGTCATATAACAAAGAAAATTAATGAAGGATATGATATTCAATAACTTAGAAAACAAAGCCTGCGATAGAGGATCAAGAATATACTTTAAGTGGGCCCTACAAAGAAAATGAGTTCCAATTAATTATAATAAAGATTTTGAAATAAATAATAACAAAACTAGAGTTTGATGCATGTGGAGGGATTCTAAGTCCGTATCAGCTTACAGTAAGTTGTAAGCCTGAAGAAATCTCATGGTGTATGTTATTTGGATGACATAGCATTGATGGACACTTCTAAAAAGTCACTTACCGAGAAAACTAGAAATATGGAGAACACAAGGAATCATAAGGTTTATATATTAGAAGAATCAAAATGAAACATATGTAGTGAAGGTTCAATTAACATACAGAAAATTAAAAAGAAATACGTTAATAACAACTCATTAGCAAAAAATTCCTCAAATAAATGATCTTCAATACTGAAGATCAATAATGCAAAACAACGATTAATAAAGTTCAAACAGGATGGGCAAAACGGAAACATGTTACTAATATCCTTTTGATGAAAGGAATACAAAATAGATTTAAAGGGAAGTTCCACACAAGCATCACTAGGCCATCTCTAACACAATTTCAACTTCAGAGAGTGCAAATCACAGTCCATTCCTGCAGACTAGAAGCTAAGAAACTAAAAGGCCAACATTTTCTAGGATACTGGGACACATTCAAAAATGAATCACCAAATGATATTTTAAGTTTACAGAGAAAAGGGAATATGATGTCAAATTTAATAAGCTATACCTTATCATTAGGTTCTCTCACGTTCTCATCATCATCCTCAAAAGCAGACAACCCGGTGTCAGAAACACGCTTTCTTATGCTCAAATAAGCTTCAACACCGACCATAACTCTCTCAATTTCCTCAGGGACTTGCTGCAGAGAGACAATAACAAATCATGATTGATATATTTAAATTAATAATGAAACGGACAATAGAAAATGCAAGCCTAATGTTGAACCAAAGAGTAAAACAACTATGGCCTTGCCACCTATGAAGCTTGACCATGACTAAAGGGCCACTGTGTCAGATGTGCTTGAGAAACAGAAAGCCCTCTGACATAGCTACAACATGTGACAGTGAATAACCTTACGTGCCAGAATAAAAAAGTCAACTTTTCAGGTTCAGATGGAGCACAAAACATCACAGAGACACCACTTAAGAACACAGTCAATTATTCCATTTTAAAAGTTCATGGCTGGAATGAAAATAAGACACATAATTTGTAAAGACTCAACTTTTTTATCGTTTCTGTTATGGCCAACTGAGGGAGAGAGATACAGACAGACAGACAGACCAAAAGGGAAAAAAAAAAACAGAGAGAGGGAGAAGAATTCGTAAATATTTACTGTACTTTTTAATGCTCTAAATAACTTTCTATTAGAGTATTTTACAATAAAAATTTATAGTAAGAAGGCACCAAATTATATCTTTACTCTAATAAGTTCTCAATAAATCATACTTTTAGCTACGGACCAAAACCTTAACAATTTATGAGGTCCATAAGCAGACATAAAATATAGGAATATTTCGAAAATTAAAAATTAAATGGAGTCACATAAGCTTTGTATTGTGAGAAATACATTGGCAACATGCTACCTAAGAGCAACTTTTTTTCTGTTAATCAAGCACCATTATAACAGTACCTCAATGAGTTCTGCTCCTCCCCAAGGGAGACATGATAAAATACATGTTACATAAAAGTCAGCTCTCGATTGCCAGGAGGGATTCCCTTTCTCCTCATCAACTGTTGTTGCAGCTGATGATAATAATGTCTCAAAGACAACCACCAGAGAACTGGGATGGATAACTTTACTGCACATCTATAGATCAAGAAGAAAGTTACCATAAAGGAAAACATTATATCTTTAGTACGGCACTCATGCAGGAATACATGTGTATATATACATAAAGAGATTATATATATGTATATAAAGAAATGTTCTCTTGCCAGACTCTGAATCTGAAATATTGATCATGTTGATTTTTGTCAGGATGTAAAGTCCAAATCACAATTTGGCCACCTATGTCTGCCAAGAGAACATCATACCTTGGCAGAAGGATGAATTGAGAATAGCCATTCAGGATGAGGAAAAGTGGTAGTAGGGGGAAGAGATTCTAAAGAGCAAAAATTATCAAGTGGTACTCGGAGGAGGGGAAAACCAAAACTTAATATGGGTGGAGATAATTGGGAAAGATATGATAGTGTTTCAGTTAAAATAATGTGGGTAGTCGAAATAGCTGTTGTTGAGTATAAACCTAGGTAGAAGTTCAATTTTATCATCGGTAAATATAGAAGCTAACACTTCGTTTATATGTCCTATTCTATTCATTGATGTAGGATATGGGTGAATGGAGTATTTAGGTAGTTTAGCGGAAGCGAAAACAATGGAAAACAGAAAATAGAACAAAAGGGAGTAGGAGATGAAGCTTTAGAATTATGTACCTTGTACACGATCTCAATAACAAACTTAAAAATTGTTTTCTTTCACACCTTTTTTTAATAAAGAACTTCTAGAAACTGCAGCCAAGATACAATTGTATCTAAATGAAGAACCAAACGTGGAAAGAAATGTCCTAAGTTTAAGTTGACAGCATATGAATGACAACCATCACATTTTGATCAATTGAAAGATTTCCCGAGTAAGTGATGAAAGACTAAGGCCTATGACGAATGAGATAAAATGTGGTTTTATTCTTGTGCTCTCAATCTCTTCCTGAATTTCATATCAGAGACCAGTAGCAACATGATACATACCATAACGGTCAGGAACCTCATCAAAAGACGAATCCTGTTGCAATTTCCAGAATCTAAGGCCTCAATTTCAAAATCACAGGCATCCTGGATCAAACATCGTTTTTAGAAAAAAAAGATGAGATCGTTTTTAAAAAATTCATCAATAAAAACAATGAAGGATACATCAAAAGAAGATGAAAATAACCATCTAACAGTTTTTTATTTTCAAATATAGCATCATACACAAATAAAATAATCTCATTAACCTAATCAGTAAATGGGCAGCTCAAACCCCACTATTGCAATTCACTAATTCGTATCTCTCTTTTCAATAAGAAACCAAAGTACAACTTAATAGGACAAGATGTTCACTTGTTTTATCCCACTATTTCAATTCACTCGATCTTATCTCTTTCCTTTTGTTTATAAATAAGGAACCAACATAAATGGGCAGCTCAAATTGCATTATTACAAACCTTGGAGGATAAGATATCCCCTAAGGACGGAGCATATAAGTATCACACGATGAAAACAAATAATACAATCGCAGCTATAATTCCTAAACAAAAGCAGCTTTCCAGTCCGAAAAGATTGCAAAGAACCAAATTTCCCATAATTCAGTATGAACAAAATCCCGTAAAGATGCACAAAAACGAACTATATCCAATAACACTACTACTGCCACAGTCTTCACCTATAGATCTGTCAAATACCTTACAATTCTTTTCCCACTAAACTACCCAAAATGCAGCCATCACTCCACATCACCCCTCTTCCCAGCACCCAAAACCTCGTGCCTCTCTCGCAAAGAAGAGGCAGAACACAATACTGGAACTACTGGGCAATGCAAAACTAAGTTATGCACGCATTCCCCCTGAATTTTACACATAGTACATCAAAGGACAGAACGGCAAACAAAGATCTTCTCTTCTAAACCATATCACGAGTATTGACCTTTCCATGAGAAATAATCCAAACTAATACTCATGCCATTGTTAATCACACTCTGATACACGGGTCATGATTCATCCACCAGGTTTGGACTCCTGTCTCTTCAGAAGGTTATAGAGGTACTATCCTACAGAACATATCATGTTCTTATTTCCAGGTATATGTTATTAGATTACAGAAAATGTATGATGCAAACTCAGGTTAATTCAAGATCACAGTCATCAACTAAGAGGGCACTTCCATTTAATCTAACAGTGGCAGGCTTGACCCTTTTTTTTTTTTTAATCACAGTCAAAGACAAATCCAAACTCAAAGTAATTAAACTCTTTTGGCAGTCCTTTCACAGACAGAAGATTCAAGCATTCTCTAATCATCAACAATAGCAGCAGCAATAATAAAAGAAAAATGAAGACAAAACAGCACAGGAAAAATATGCAAGGTATGCATTCTATGATGTACAGCGTCAATTGAAGAAAATAGATGTAATATTACATATGTCAGGTCAAAGATCGATCATTAAAACCAAGCAATATTTGGTAAATTTCTGAAACACCAGAGATAAAATTATTATAAGGAAACATATATGCAGATCATTTTAACCATGAACTCACTCACCTGAAAATTACTTTGAGTGTTCTCCACTACTTTCCTAACAAATTCCTCATTCTCCAAGTTTAACAAGCCAATCTGGAAGGGGGGAAAGAGAGTGAGAGAGAGTGAGAGAGAGTGAGTAACTGAATAAAGAACCTGAGGCATTAAACTAAACAGATGGTTATTTTAAGAAACAACTATAGCTCAAGAAATTAGAAGGAAAAAAAATACAAGAACACGCATATTGTAAATGGTTATTTTAAGAAACAACTATAGCTCAAGAAATTAGAAGAAAAACAAATACAAGAACACGCATATTGTAAGTTATATGTTTTATAGACATGCAGACAGTAGACTCTGGGATAACTAATAATAGAAATTACAACTTACCATACACATGTGGTACAGAATAGGACACTCCTAATATACATTACATGAAACCAGTGCGCACTGCAGTTTTTGTTGTATTCTCTTCGATTTTTTGTTGTATTCTCTTCGATTTTTTGTTGTATTTTCACAGTATAGGAATCCACCATGTATGGTGCAACATGCACCACGCAACGAAGAACACTCCGGTGGAGCTAAAACCCTTCATTTAGATTTGTGCATCCACATGTTATTATTAACCTTTCCTTTTAGTCAAAAAGATCACTGAATACAATGCAATTAATCAAAAATTTCTTTAAAATGTATTTTTTTTAAACCCCTACATTTCCAAATTAATGATGGCTGATTCAAGAACTAATAGTAAAGTTGTTCTTCAGCAACCAGTAATTCCAAACATTACATCACCAAAGTCCAAAGCACTCTTCTGTATGCTTTGTTTCTGTAGTTTATGCTAACAATGTGATTGTGCTAATATAGTTAATGATCTGACAACTGCGTAGAACCCTTATGGTGCCCTAGATAAATACTTAGTGTGACTATATATGTGGATCCTCATGTAATCAGAAATGGAACCTTCTAATTTAGTCAAAGTCAGTCTCAAGGCTTATTTAATAACATTCAAAGTTCAAACTTGTTGTCTAAGAAAAAGTTTATCTTTTAAATTTAACATGTTTACTACTAAAGAAACATTTATGCATATGTATACATAATGAGGAAGCCAAACAAACCATTCTTAAGTGAAGAAAAAAAAAAACCCATTGCAAATGTAAATATTTATGTACATGCATTTGCATGCTATAGCGACGAAAGGAAAAACACCAGCAGAAATGAAAAATTAGAAAATTGTGCCAATGCAATTATACACCGTACCACTGTCCCATAAAGAGAAGTTTTGTGAGGTAATTGTTCGGCACACTGGAGAAGGAACTGTCAGGAGCAAAAGACAAAGTTAATGTGTATAACAGCAGAAGCACTTATGATGCAAAAACAACAACTATCTATGAGTATGTTATTCTTTCTCCAATTTCTATATTAAGGAGACAATTGTGTTGGATTTGAACGGAAAACATGAAGTTCTCTCCAGAAAAAAGAATAGCAAGCTGTTCTCTCTACTCTTTCTTTTCTTTTCCATTCCATTCTCATAAGTGGAAATGGTGGAAGACGTGAGAAGTTTAAATTCTTCCCTTCTTTCATCTCTGGTGGTAAACGGAACACATTATCAACTGACCTATTTGTTTTGCGAAAGAATACATATTTTTTTTTCTTTTTTTTTTTTTTTACTTTTTTCGTCGGAGATGTTTAGATTTTATATTAAAATCAAAACCAGCAAAAGCTAAAAACCTCCACCCAACCTATATCCTAGCTCTGATTTTTTATTTTCACAAACTCGTACGAAAACTTAAAGACTTCATATTTCTTTTCTTTTTCATCAACATTTCTCTACATAATTACGATCAAGAAAAGAAATTATTATAACCTAAATGCAGGGAGCTGGAGCTTGTACAATGTATGTGTGCATTTACAAATGGATGTAGGAATGGAAAGATAACAAAAGAAAATTAGCATTACTTGCGAAACTTCGTTGGGAGAGTGCTCCAGTTCTCGGCGAAGCACGCCAAAGCAAGTTTCCTGCAAATCCAAGACAATAATCAACAAACCAAACTACATAGAAATGAAAAAGGTTGAGAACATGAAGGAAAGTAGGGTTTTGAAACTCTTTAAAACACATATACATAGAGAGATAGAGAGAGAGAGGTGGTACGAACAATGTGTTCTTTGGGGTCGGAGGAGGTGCCATAGTCGGGAGATTTCTCGCCAATTCGAAGAAGAAGACTCTTCCAACTGCTCATCTTCTCTTCTTCTCTTACAGAGACAGAGAAAAAGAGCGATTTTCTTCAGACAAAATGAAAGAGACTGGTAGGAACTGAAGAAGGGAACTGAGCTTCAGCAAGAGAGGAAGAGGGAGAAGGGGAGAGAGAGAGAGCGCTACCAGGGTTTTATTTGGGAGCAGATTCGAACTTGAACCCTACTCCGAATCCCTTCGTCTGCCCGGCCCGCAAGGCCCGGTTCAGCACCATTGGGGTCAACTTTTGTTAAAATAAATCGCTTTTGTTCATTTAAATAAAATTTTCGGTGATTTTCACTTACTATTTTAAGGTTACCAAGTTTTAGCTTAGAGTAACTCCACCTATTTGCCATTTGTCATGGCAAGGGGGGACTAGGACAGCTACTATTCATGTTAATAGTAGCTGCCTTTACAAAAAGCAAAGTGTGTTTTCACCCGTTGCCATAGTAATCACTATTCACATAAGATATGAATAGATGAATTTGTATAGAGTTTTGATGTGGGAAGTGAAAAATATGACTAAGTATTTATTTTTTTAAAATTCTGACATTTTTAGTTTTTTTTTTTTTTTTGTTGCTGATGTCAGCAAACTCAGGCTAGACTGAGGGCTGGTTTTGCCTAAGGGCCAGCCCAGGCTTGTGGAGCCCCCCCGCAACCCGATCAGCATTTGTCCACTAGAAGGCCGTTTTGGGCCTAACTCCCCCTTTGCCCATGCACGCTGGAGTTGCTCTTAGTAGATGTTTTTTTAAGGGGTTTGATCCCTTTTTTTTTAGAATTTGATTAATTTGTCCCCTTTTTTTTTTTTTTTGCTTGGGTAATTAGAAAAAAGAGAGGAGGCAAGAGAGAGAAAGATGGACTTTTTTTTTTTTTTTACTTCTAATTTTTTTTTTTATAAATAATTTGTGGGCCTATCTACTAAGAGCATCTCCAAGAAAGATGTAAAATTCAAAATGTTAAATTTGATTTTGACTGCTGATGTTGCATCTGACATCCAGTATCCTATTCCAACTAATATGTCAATTTTATTCCCTATTTTATTGTAATTGGACCCACACATTAATGTGAAAGAGTAAAAAATTCAATTAAAGATAGAGAGAACAGCTCTTGTTTCATAGTGAGATGAAACCCTCTAGTAAAAAAAATTATTAAAATAAGAAATGACGCCTCATTTTGGTTGCTGTAAAAAAATAACGATGGGATGCCAGTCTTCAAATCCTTGTTAGCATTAACTCTTCAGTTGGAGCATTTTATGATGTCAAATTTTACCGTTAAAACTTCACCTGGCATTTTAGCATATCGGTTGGAGATGCTCTAACACGTCAGCAGTTAACAAACTTGTTAAAAAAAAGACTAACAGTAGTAGGTATGAAAGTTGTAGGAAAATCAACTTTGTGTATGCGACTGAGAAGAAAACAATTTCATGTAGTAAAGGCTGAAACTAGGTAAACTTCAAGGTAGTAATGTGAAAATTACCCTAATTTTTTCTTATGAGTGAAACAAATAAATATACTTCTAATTTGGTATCATACCTTTTTAAAATGATAGTTACTATGCTATAAGGATCTGTTTGGTTCAAGGTTTAAGAGTTTGAGAATGGATACCAATTGTGGATTCCCATATTTGATAAGTGTGTCATTAAAAATACAATACCTAACTTATGGGTATACACTTCCCATGTAGGAGAGAATTTCATTGAAAATGCAATACCTAACTCATGGTATACACTTCCCATGTTGGGGAGAATTTCATACCATTACTCCTTAATCAACATACTTCAAATTTTTTAATGTATATATAACTCACTTTTTTGGACTTAGAAAGCTTGATGACTGAATACCTCAAAAAGTCAATAATTGTCGGGACTTGATTCTAATCAACCCAGCCAGAAAGTTGCTTGACTACAATTTTTACCATCTTAATGCGTAACCCAAAAGAATTGATAGATGATTAATGCTACATACATTATAATCAATAGTCACATATATCTCCTTGATGCTTTCTCTATAAGACCTAAGAAGATATCGAGAATACCGGCACTTATCTTCTTCAGAAGCCAACATATTGATCATGTCTCGACCAATGACAGCAAAACAACCAACAAGAGACATCTCATCTTCAAACATGTTAACTCCTTTATTTTCATGATATGTGGTTCACCACAATATACAATATATTGCAAAACGAAACAATTAAGCCTATTCAGAATGTCAATGCATATGAAAATGATAAGAAAATAAAAGAAATAAAACCAAGACATAGGTAATTGTGTGCACATAAATCAAATTAAAAGACTGAATGTTTATATTTCTTTATGGCTGACTCTTTCAAGAAAATATAATCCTTCTCAAGACAAAAAAAGTCATTACAAAAAATCACAACATCAGTAGATATAGCCTCACAGTTGTGTGCCACTCGAATTAAAATTAATTTCACTTTTTTTTTCATTAGGTTTCTATTTATCAAGGAGAGAAGAATGATAGAACTTATGTTGTTGAACGAGAGTATCTCAAGGTTTTTGCTCGCTGAAGAATCCAATTAGATTTGAAAGGTAAGCTACCAAATAAATAATGTGGATTTATGATCAAGTACCACCACAAGAAGTAAAAAAAAGAATGTAGTTACTATTTAATCAACAGACTTCAGATTTTTAATGTGTGTAACTCACTTTTTTGGGCTTGGAAAGCTTGTCGACTGAATACCTCAACAAGTCAGTAATTGTCGGGACTTAATTCTAATTAACCTAGCCAGAAAGTTGCCAAACTACAATTTTTATCATCTTAATGTGTAGCCTAAAAGAATTAATAGATGATTAATGCTGCATACATTATGATCAAAATCTACATATATCTCGGTGCTGCTTTCTCCATAAGACCTAAGAAGATATCGAGAATACCAGCGATTATCTTCTTCAAAAGCCAACATATTGATAATGTCTCGACCAACAACAGCAAGACAACCAACATGTGGACATCTCATCTTCAAACATGTTAGGCCCTCCTTAATTTTTCATGATATATGATATATCATAATATATAACATATTGCAAAACAAAACAATTAAACTTATTCCGAATGTTAATACATATGCAAAGGAAAGGAAAAAAAAAAAAAACCAAGATATACGTAAATATGTGGCTTCGCACATATTTGCACTAATTAAAAGACTGGATATTTATATTTCTTTATGTCTGACTTCTTCAAGAAAATATAATCCTTCTCAAGATTTTAAAAAAAATTATTACAAAAAATCACAACATCGGTAGATATGGCCTCACAATTGTGTGATACTTGAATTAAAATCAATTTCACTTTCTTTTTTATTAGGTTTCTAGTTTATCAAGGGGGGAAAAAAGATAAAACTTATGTTGTTGAACGGTTGTATCTAAGGGTTTTTGCTCGCTGAAGCATGCAATCAGATTTGACAGGTAAGTTGCCAAAGAAATTATCAGGATTTATGATTGAGTACCACCACATGAAGTAAAAAAAAGAAAGCAGTTACTATTTAATCAACATACTTAAGATTTTTTAATGTGTATATAACTCACCTTTTTGGACTTGAGAAGCTTGCCAAATGAATACCTCAACAAGTCAGTAATTGTCGGGACTTGATTCTAATCAACCCGCTAGAAAGTTGCCGGACTACTATTTTTACCATCTAAATGTGTAGCCCAAAAGAATCAAAAGCCACATATATCTCCTTACTGCTTTCTCTATAAGACCTAAGAAGATAACAAGAATACATGTGCTTATCTTCGTCAGAAGCTAACATATTGATTATGTCACAGCCAATGGTAGCAAGACAACTAACAAGAGACATCTCATCTTCAAACATGTTAAATACTCCTTTATTTTTCATGATATGTGATCCACTATAATATGCAACAGATAGCAAAAGAAAACAATTAAGCGTATTCTGAATGTCGATGCATATTAAAATGACAAGAAATAAAAAGAAATGAAACCAAGAGATACGTAATTATGTGCAAAGCACATATTTGCACTAATTGAAAAACTGAATGTTTATGTTTCTTTATGTCTGACTCCTTCATGAAAATATGATCCTTCTCAAGATTTAAAAAAAAAAGTCATTACAAAAAATCATAACATCAATATATGGTCTCACAATTGTGTGCCACTCGAATTAAAATCAATTTCACTTTCTTTTTCATTAGGTTTCTAGTTTATTAAGGGGAGAAGAATGATAAAACTTATGTTGTTGAGAAGGAGTATCTAAAGATTTTTGCTCGTTGAAGTATCCAATCAAGATTTGAAAGGTAAGCTGCAAATAAATTATGTAGATTTATGATCAAGCACCACCACAAGAAGTAAAAAAAGAAAGTAGTTACTATTTAGTCAACAGACTTCAGATTTTTTAATGTGTACATAACTCACTTTATTGGACTTGGGAAGCTCGCCGACTGAATACCTCAACAAGTCAATAATTGTTGGGACTTGAGTCTAATCAACCCAGTCAAAAAGCTGTCTGACTACAATTTTTACCATCTTAATGCGTAGCCCAAAAAAATTGATAGATGATTAATGCTGCATACATTATAATCAAAGGTCATATATTTCTAGCAGCTACTTTCTCTATAAAAATAAAGTGATATCCAGAATACTGGTGATTATCTTCTTCAGAAGCCAACATATTTATCATGTCTCGACTAACTGCATGAAGACAACAAACACACACATCTCATCTTCAAGCATGTTCGACCCTCCTTCATTTGTCATGATATGTGATATACCACAATGTATAACATATTGCAAAGCAAAATAATTAAGTTTATTCCGAATGTCAATCCATATGCAAATAAAAATAAAGGAATGAAAACCAAGAGATATGTAACTATGTGCAAATCACATATTTGCACTGATTAAAACACTGGATGTTTATGTTTCTTCATGTCTGACTCCTTCAGGAAAATATGATCCTTGTCAAGATAAAAAAGAAGTCTTCACCAAAAATCACAATATCAGTAGATATGGCCTCACAGTTGTGTGCCACCCAAATTAAAATCAATTTCACTTTCTTTTTCATTAGGTTTCTAGTTTATCAAGGGGAGAAGAATGATAGAACTTACGTTGTTGAACGGGAGTATCTAAGGGTGCTTGCTTGCTCAAGCATCCAATTAAATTTAAAAGGTAAGCTGACAAATGAATTATCAGAATTTATGATCGAGTACCACCATATGAAAAAAAAGCAATTACTATTTAATAAACAAACCTCATATTTTTTAATGTGTATATAACGCACTTTTTGCTACTTGCGAGAAGCTTACTGACTGAATACCTCAACAAGTTAGTAATTATCGGGACTTGATTATAATCAACCCAGCTAGAAAGTTATCCGACTACAATTTTTACCATGTATAGCCCAAAAGAATTGATAGATGATTAATTTTGCATATATTATAATCAAAAGCCACATATATCTTGTTGCTGCTTTCTTTATAAGACCTAAGAAGATATCGAGAATAGCAAAGGACCCACTAGTGTAGTGGTTTGAAGTATTTACTCCCTCAGGCAAAGTCCTGAGTTCGAGTCCTAGCATCCGTGTTGTGTGTGTGAGTTTAATATGCTATCGCCCCTTTCAATAGGAAAGGACCTCAAAAAAAAAAAAAAAAAAAAAAAAGAAGATATCGAGAATACCTGCGATTATCTTTTTCAGAAGCCAACATATTGATCATGTATCGACCAACGACAGCAAGACAACCAACATGTGGACATCTCATCTTCAAGCATGTTAGACCCTCCATTTTTCATGATATAAGATCTACCACAATATACAACATATTACAAAACAAAACAATTAAACTTATTCCAAATGTCAATGCATATACAAACGAAAGGAAAATAAATAAAACCAAGAGATACGTAAATGTGGGCAAAACACATATTTGCACTGATTAAAAGATTGGATGTTTATGTTTCTTTATGTCTGACTCATTCAAGAAAATATAACCCTTCTCAAGATTTTTTTTTTAAAAAGAAGTAATTACAAAAATCACAACATTAGTAGACACGGCCTCACAGTTTTGTGTCAGTGCCACTCTAATTAAAATTAATTTCACTTTCTTTTTCATGAGGTTTTTAGTTTATCAAGGGAAAAAATGATAGAACTTTTGTTGTTGAACAAGAGTATCTAAAGGTTTTTGCGTGATGAAGCATCCAATCAGATTTCACAGTAGTAAATTATTAGGATTTATGATCGAGTACCACCACATGAAATGAAAAAAGAAAGCAGTTACTATTTAATCAACAGACTTTAGATTTTTTATGTGTATATAACTCACTTTTTTGGACTTGGGAAAGTTCAAAAAAGTGAGTTATATACAGCCCAAAAGAATTGAAGTGAAAAAAGAAAGTTGTTCTGACAGGACCCGACCTAAATTCTACTTTGAAATTCGAGCCGGACCCTGTGAGTATCTGACACCTGGCTAATGACGGGCACAAAGACCAAACTGCCCTTCTAACTAAAAATCCACTTTAAAAATAATATTATCTTCTGCCGAAAAATTCGGCAGAGTTTCCCCTGTAATTTACTCATTCTCCAAAATTTTCATCTGTCATCAAACATTTAAAATTTCTCAAGCATTCAGCATATACCTATTTATATCCAGGAAATCAAGCATCACAACATTCTGGCCTCAGGCCTCAATGAAACGAATAAATCAATCTACTAATAAAATTCATCTCAACTTTCAGAACAGCAATACTACGTTGGTAATCTCAAACATTCTAACTCGTGGCTGCACCTTGTAACTATAGGCTGCCTACGTACCCTTACTGAGGGATCAAGCCACACGTAGTTCTCTAATTTCATCTCAACTTCCTGTTCCAAGGTTCTTGGCATTTCTCACATGGCAATATATAATTAAACAAAGAAATAAAAACATCTATATCAAGCAAGCATGCTTGGAAAGCCATAACCATCAATTCCTCATGACACCAATGGTGACACGTCCTGACCTGTAATCTTCGCTGAACTCAGGAGACATCTGGTCAACCTGGTCCGCAATCATCGCTCCCACGGTCCGGATAACTCTAAGACTCGTGGGGGAAAATACGCTAGAAAAACTTAAGATATTTAATACTATATAAAATAATAAAAGATAAAGATAAAATAAACATACTAAAATAAAATAAAATAAGTTAAAGATTTATAAGCTACAAACACCCTTGTATCGAACTCAAGTAAAGTTCATAAATAAATAAATATATATATATATATCCATCTATCACTTGTTAAACAAAAGTGACGCTTAAGAAAATAATGGTAACTGTATAAAATTCTCAATTTAGTTTAAAAGCATCTCAGAACTTAAATTCTCTTCACCTAGGTGTATCCCTATTTCTGATCCGTCAATTCCTTCAATACCGTCAATTCCATATATGCCATCAATTCCAATAATTATCCGTCAATTCCAATGTTAGTCCGTCAATTCCATCCTCGCAAGTCTCGGAACCATAAAGTTAACCGAGCCGCATTCCTCGCAGGTCCCAAAGATAACACTTCAATCTGAGCCGCAATCCTCGTAGGTCTCAGAGATAGCACTTCAATCTGAGCCGTAATCCTCGCACCACACGGTTCAAGCGTCCCCGAAATTCATGGGGCATCATCAAAATAACAAACTGTCTCAAGGCAACTGGGGGTACCTTCGCGGTGGGTTTGAAAACTATAACTCGTCATTTATATAAACTTTAAATAGATTGGTTCTCAGCTAAACTTAAAATATATACATATAAATATATCATAATCTGATAAAAGCCAAAAGCTAAAATTCATCCTTTTCAACTACAGAATATATGTATATACACTAAATACTTGGCTAGCTTGTTAACTATCTCGATCTCTGCTTAGCATACCATTTCAATATTGTATTTATACTCTTACCACACAATTAACCATATGAACATATATAAACAGGTGATAAATAAACAGATAATTAAATACTCATATCGAAATCACATAAAATCATGAAATTAGAACTACAACAAAACCAAGTGAACACTCGCACGCACATGAGCTTTCTAAAGGCTCAAACATATCACATGGAGCTCATCCTCATTAATTAATCCAAAGTCCTGGCCCTGGGCTCCTAGAAGTGCATGCATTGTATTTGAAGTCATTCTCAAGCCTATGTAAACCTTTCCAATGATTAGGAGTGCCTCGGGACTCAAAAAGCGATAAGTCCCAAAAAGTCAACCTGGGATCCCGTGAGGTCCACGACCTCAAAATTTTGATCCAAGAGTTCCTAGAGGTCTTAACATGCCTAGGACACATGTCCCGAGAGTTTGGTCTCGATCGAACGATCGAACTACTCACGATTGCACGATCGGACGGTTATTGTAAATCTAGCCCTTGGGTTGGCCTTTTCGAAGTATCCGGGACTCCGATTCCCGATCTGTTGAATCCTACATGATCCGGGAATTGTCTAGATTGACATATACTAGAATAACTACGATCCAATGGTTCAAATATATCCAACCAAGAAATCGCACAATATGCGAGATCCGATCGGGGCTCAAACGTTGTCCAAATTGAGATTTGCGAATTCCTACATGCTCGTGACGACACGAGAATCATTCTAGGACTAAGAGTGACCTCACTATGCAGTCCACGCACCGCCACACTCGCTGGCAGCGCTTGGGTGGCTTGATCAATTTTCGGCAGCCAGAAATCTTCAAAACTGGAAACCCAGCTTCCTATACTAGGTAAAACACCCTATTTGGAACCACTTTTGTTGTTGGACCTACCCCAAAAAGTGGCCGGAATCGAATGCTGGAACTAGCCAAAATTTCAATCGCTTAAACAACCAATTAAACGCAGAAATTTCTCAAAAATAACACAACCAGCAGCTAGAACACGTTGAAAGGATAGAAAATCCTACTAGAGTCGAAAGATTTGGTGGCTGGAGGTGTCCAAACAAGCTCCCAAAAGTTTACTAAAAAACTGTCCAACACCGCTTGTTCCGTAGCTGATTCCGGCGACCATGCCTGCAGATCAAGACTGGGACCGGTCGGGAATCAAAGAGAAGTGAGGCGATTCTAATGGAACTGTTGCAGCCAAGAACGAAGGTGTGTGGTGGCGGTGGTAGAGGAGAGAAGTTAGCTGGTCATGAAGCTTCTGAGGGGAAGGAAAAAATCTGGGTTCTAAAACTGAACTTTGAAATATTTACGGTTATGCCACTAAACTTATTTTAATCGTAACTTCTTCGTTACAACTCCGATTTGAGCCCACTACATGTCTACGGACTCGTTTCGATGTGCTCTACACAACGGTACAATCAGAATGTCCAAATTCCTTCCCAAACTTAAAATGACCTTTTTGCCCCTTCTAATATTAAATAATATTTTAATTTCTTAAAAACCTTAATTAATTCAAATCATTTTATTTTAATGTTTATTTCAATTTATTTACTCTTTTAAATTTATTCTCTCTTACTTTAAATATGTTAACACTTTTTTGGCCCGGGATGTAACAATTTCACCATAGTCTCCCCGGTTAACAAGTCAACATGTAAACCTATTAAAATATTCCGGGGTAACATTGTCTTTTTCTTTAATAATTTAGTATTTAATTATTAATTTAGGACCGAATTGTTACATGTTCGGCTACAATTTTAACCATCTTAATATGTAGCCCAAAAGAATTGATAGATGATTAATGTTGTATACATTTTAATCAAAAGTCACATATTTCTCGTTGCTGCTTTCTCTATAAGACTTAAGAAGATATCGAGAATACCGACACTTATCTTCGTCAGAAGCCAACATATTGATTATATCTTGACCAATATTAGTAAGACAACCAATATGTGGACATCTCATCTTCAAATATGTTGAACCGTCCTTTATTTTTCATGATATGTGATCCATCACAATATACAACATATTACAAAACGAAACAATTAAGCCTAATCCGAATGTCAATGCATATGAAAATGACAATAAATAAAAAGAAATAAAACCAAGAGATACATAACTATGTGTAAAGCACATATTTCCACTAATTAAAAGACTGATTGTTTATTTTTTTTTATGTCTGACTCATTCAAGAAAATATAATCATTCTCAAGACAAAAAAAAAAAGTCATTACAAAAAATACAACATCAGTAGATATGGCCACACAGTTGTGTGCCGCTCGAATTAAAATCAATTTCACTTTGTTTTTCATTAGGTCTGGTTTATCAAGGAGGAAAAAATGATAGAAATCATGTTGTTGAATGAGAGTGTCTAAGGGTTTTTGCTCGCTGAAGTATTCAATTAGATTTGAAAGGTAAGCTACCAAATAAATTTTGTTGATTTATGATCGAGTACCACCAACATGAAGTGAAAAAAAGAAAGCAATTACTATTTAATCAACAAACTTCATATATTTTTTAATGTGTATATAACTCACTTTTTTGGACTTGGAAAGCGCGACGACTGAATACCTCAATGGTTTAGTGTTTAGGGACTTGATTCTAATCAACATAGCCAGAAAGTTGCTCGACTACAATGTTTACTATCTTAATGTGTAGCCCAAAAGACTTGATAGATGATTAACACTGCATACATTATAATCAAAAGCCACATATATCTCGTTGCTTCTTTCTCTATAAAGACCTAAGAAGATATCAAGAATACCGGCGATTATTTTCTTCAGAAGCCAAAATATTGATCATGTCTCGACTAACAGCAGCAATACAACCAACATGCGAACATCTCATCTTCAAGTATGTTATATGTGATCTTCCACAATATACAACGTATTGCAAAACAAAACAATTAAGCCTATTTCGAGTGTTAATGCATATGCAAATGAAAATAAAAGAAATAAAAGAAAAAGATATATAACTGTGTGCAAAGCACATATTTGCTCTAATTAAAAGATTGGATGTTTATGTTTATGTTTCTTTATGTCCGACTCCTTCAAGAAAATATAATAATTCTCAAGAAAAATAAATAAATTACAAAAAATCATAACATCAGTAGATATTTACTCACAATTGTGTGGCGCTCGAATTAAAATCAATTTCAATGTCTTTTTCATTAGATTTATAGTTTATCAAAGGGAGAAGAATGATAGAACTTACGTTGTTGAAAGGGACTATTTAAGGGTGTTTGCTCGCTCAAGCATCCAATTAAATTTGAAAGGTAAGCTGACAAATGAATTATCAGGATTTATGATCGAGTACCACCATATGAAGTGAAAAAAAGAAAGCAATTATTATTTAATCAATAGACTTCATATTTTTTAATGTGTATATAACTCACTTTTTGCTACTTGGGAAGCTCACCGACTGAATACCTCAACAAGTCAGTAATTGTCGGGACTTGATTTTAATCAACCCAGTTAGAAAGTTGCCCAACTACAATTTTTACCATCTTAATGTGTAGTCCAAAAGAATTGATAGATGATTAATGTTGCATATATTATAATCAAAAGCCACATATATCTCGTTGCTGCTTTCTTAGTAAGACCTAAGAAGATATCGAGAATACCGGAGATTATCTTCTTCAGAAGCCAACATATTGATCATATATAGACCAACGACAGCAAGACAACCAACATGTGGACATCTCATCTTCAAGCATGTTAGACCCTCCTTCATTTTTCATGATATATGATCTACCATAATATACAACATATTGCAAAACAAAACAATTTAACTTATTATGAATGTCAATGCATATACAAATGAAAGGAAAAAGAAATAAAACAAAGAGACACGTAACTGTAGGCAAAGCACATATTTGCACTGATTAAAAGATTGGATGTTTATGTTTCTTTATGTTCGACTCCTTCAAGAAAATATAATATTTCTCAAGATTTAAAAAAAAAAAAGTAATTACAAAAATCACAACTTCAGTAGACACGGCCTCACAGTTGTGTGCCAAAGGTTTTTCCATGTTGAAGCATCCAATCAGATTTCACAGTAGTAAATTATCAGGATTTATGATCGGGTACCACCACATGAAGTGAAAAAAAGAAAGCAGTTACTATTTAATCAACATACTTTAGTTTATTTTATGTGTATATAACTCACTTTTTTGGACTTGGGAAACTCGCTGACTGAATAACGCAGCAAGTAATAATTGTTGATTAACAACAACAATACAACCAACATGTGGACATCTCATCTTCAAGCATGTTATATGTGATCTTCCACAGTATACAACATATTGCTAAACAAAACAATTAAGTCTATTCCGAATGTCAATGCATATGCAAATGAAAAGAAAAGAAATAAAACCAAGAGATATATAACTATGTGCAAAGCACATATTTGCTCTAATTAAAAGATTGGATGTTTATGTTTCTTTATGTCCGACTCCTTCAAGGAAATATAATAATTCTCAAGAAAAAAAAATTAATTACAAAAAATACAACATCAGTAGATATGGACTCACAGTTGTGTGACGCACGAATTAAAATCAATTTCAATTTCTTTTTCGTTAGATTTCTAGTTTATCAAGGGGAGAAGAATGATAGAACTTACGTTATTGAATGGGAGTATCTAAGAGTTTTTGCTTGCTCAAGCATCCAATTCAATTTGAAAGGTAAGCTAACAAATGAATTATCTGAATTTATGATCGATTACCACCACATGAAGTGAAAAAAAAAAGTAATTACTATTTAATCAACAGACTTCATTTCTTTTTTAATGTGTATATAACTCACTTTTTTGGATTTGGGAAGCTCGCCGACTGAATACCTTAACAAGTCAGTAATTGTTGGAACTTGATTCTAATCAACCCAGCCAGAAAGTTGCTCGACTATAATTTTTACCATCTTAACATGTAGTCCAAAAGAATTGATAGATGATTAACACTGCATACATTATAATCAAAAGCCACATATATTTCGTTGCTTCTTTCTCTATAAGATGTAAGAAGATATGGAGAATATTGTCGATTATTTTCTTCTAAAGTCAACGTATTGATCATGTTCTCGATCAATGGTAGCAATACGACCAACATGTGGACATCTCATCTTCAAGCATGTTATATGTGATCTTCCACAATATACAACATATTGCAAAACAAAACAATTAAGCCTATTTCAAATGTCAATGCATATGCAAATGAAAAACTAAAACCAAAGATATATATAATTATGTGCAAAGCACATATTTGGACAAATTAAAAGACTGGATGTTTACGTTTCTTTCTTTCCGACTCATTCAAGAAAATATAATCATTTTCAAGATTAAAAAAAAATTTCATTACAAAAAATCACAACATCAATAGATATAAACTCACAGTTGTGTGGCGCTTGAATTAAAATTCACTTTCTTTTTCATTAGATTTCTAGTTTATCAAGGTTGAGAAGAATGATAGACCTTATGTTGTTGAATTGGAGTATCTAAGGGTTTTTGCTCGCTTAAACATCCAATCAAATTTGAAAGGTAAGCTACCAAATAAATTATCACGATTTATAATTGAGTGCCGCCACATCAAGTGAAAAAAAACAAAGCAGTTACTATTTAATCACCAGACTTCAAATTTTTTAATGTGCATATAACTCACTTTTTGGACCTGGGAAGCTCGCTCTCTGAATACGTACACAAGTCAGTATTGGTTGGGACTTAATTCTAATTAACCTAGCCAGAAAGTTGCCAGACTACAATTTTTACCATTTTAATGTGCAGCTCAAAAGATTTGATAAATGATTAACACTACTGTTTGGGCTTAAAAATTCCACACACCAACCCAATTAAACATTGGTCCATATCAGAAGATAGAGATGTGGGCTTTATTTCCAGAAATCAACCCAAGTGACTTTAAGAAGCCCAAATTTTTGAGACAATTGGCAAGGGATTAAAATTACAAAATTAGAGATTAAGATTGCCATTTAGTGACTACTTAATACCGAGAAGATCAAAGAAGCCTCCAAAATTGAATCAGGCCCAGCTTCTAAAAACCTCTCACTATCTAATTACAAAACCAAAAGCAAGTAAGTAGATTTTTTATCTAATAAATATTTTCTCAAAAGGACCCCACGTGACTTTTTGACTTTGGAAAAATCAAAATTTTTAACTAAGACAAAGGAAGTGATAGGGAGTTAATGAGGACAGGTCCTACATGAGAACTTGTCCATTTTTTAGCCAGAGAAAGAAGATCAAATCCCCCCTCAATATGCATAAAAGCTTTGCACCTAAGCAGGTTGCACTTCCAATAGAAAAGCAGGGGGCAAACAGACCATTATGGCAGATTCTGTTTTTACAGTAAACAAGCAGAGAACAGGAAGAGTTGGTTTTCTTTTAGGAAAAGTAAGGAAAAGACCACCATGAAAACTGACTGTTGATGGTTTCTTCTTTGCCAGAATAATAACTTCCCTTTTTGTGGCATTAAAAAATGAAAATCTTTTTGAAAGATCTACCGCCCAGTATTTAAAGATTAAAAAACCCAACTCCAGCATTTTCTTTAAATATGAGAGGACGTGAACAGATCAAGGACAGCCAAAAAATCAATCAAGACAAGAACTCTCAAAGTCATACTGACAAATTCTAAAAGATCAATTGATCTATATAAAATAAAAAAGCCTTCAGATACTGAAGTAATCAAAACTCTTTGATCCATAAGAAACAGGTCAGCCAGAATTCAAGTCTCTGACTTCACTTCAGTTCAGAGAAACAGTTTTGCAAAGCGAGATTTCTCTTATTACAAATTTGGTTCAGCACAAGCCAAGTCAAGTAGAATCCGGATTTTTTACGATATAAAAATCTCAACAAATTTATAGAAGGTCTTGATAAAGCAGAACAAGTATTATAATACAGCTCTAGCTCAGTAGTCATCAATCCAGCCATTTATGCCCCTTCAGACTGAAGTGGCCTCAATTCTGCCCGTTCAACAAGCCTCCCAGAGCTTGAAATAGATGGAAGCTCTGCCAAACTCAAATATTGGTATCGATTTCCAGTTGAAATCTATCGGTTGAAGGTGCTAACGATTCAACCTAGCATAAACACATCCAATCCAGCCTAGTTCAGAGGTAGCTACCCAGGCAGAAATTGAAGTCCAAACTTTCTATTGTCCTTTCCGAACTTGGCATTGGCTACAATGGGCTGTAGCCCAGGGAGGTTTTGGGGATTGAAAAAATCAAACATATATATATATATATATATTTGTCTTATTTTAAATAGGATTAACTACAGTAAACCCCCCAAACTATGGGGTGAATTACAAATTCATACCTAATGTTTATTGACCCGTTTGACCAGTACACAAACTTCACGGAACCTTTCAAAATACACATTCCGTTATTATACAGTTAAAGGAACCGTTAAGTACTGACGTGGCCTGTCTAATGTGGTATTTTTTTGCTGAAGTGGACTCCATGTGGACACAAATTAATAAAATATTCCTTTATTTGATAAATTAATTAAAAATTTTAACATCAAATGAATAAAAAATAAAATTAGAAAAAGTCTTGCAATGCTTTGTTGGGGGATCGCTAGAAATTTTTCAGTGGAAAAAATAGGGGTGTTGTGTTGGGTTTATTGTGCATTGATGACATTTTTTTGGGTGATTTGTGGGGAGAGAAATAGGAGAATCTTTGATAATTCTAAAGGGGAGGAGATTGACCAACTATAGGACTAGGTTTATTTTTGGGTGTGGCTTCGTACTCTAAATTTGTCAGATTTTAAGGACATTAATTTTTGCTTTGTTCTGATTGTTCTTGTTGGCTCTCTTAGTCACCTCTGTTGTTTTGTCTTCCTGATGTTTCTTGGGAAATAAAATTTTGTTTCTTTAAAAAAATATATATATATATATATATATATATATAGCTGTTAATCTTTTTTTTTCTTCTGTTTTTTTTCCTTCATGTAAACCAGGTTAGAAATGAGATGATTGTCATAAGATAGAATGTTGCTTTGAATGTGCTGGAGGAGTAGCATATTTGGTGCAATAAGCTTATACTTACTGGTATTTTCTTTCTTTCAACTATGTGCTGGTTGAATTATTTGTATATGCTTTAGGTTCAACTACTCTTCCAGTAGGTGTTATATCAAATTAGGAAAGTGTCAACTTTAAATATAAAAAAAGAAAAGAAAAGATTGTCACATGTGTTTGTATTTAGTTGCTGTTTATTTTTGCCAGACATAAGAGATGTGAATTTGTGTCTCTCTCATCTTAGATCAGTGAATATTATAGGTCTTTAACTTGATATTGTTTTATGTGATCAGTGTTGTCGTGTGGATGCTTTGTATGAAATATATCTACATAACCATTATTAGGACTAATAATTACTTGTATGACATGCATGAAGTGGTTACTTATTTTTTGTCCTCATTGTTTTGTGATGTATATTGATTCCCTTATTTGTATTAATTCATCCATGTCTATGGACTTTTCAAGGAAAGACAAAAAGAAGCCATTATGGATAAATAATGGGTGTACTTTTCAAAGTTAATTTTAAAGTCCCCAACTTTAGATATTAAGATGTATATTACACATATAATTCCTTAGTAAAATGATGAGTTTTTTTAAATAGAGATTCTAGAGCATATCGTGATGGGACCAAAAGGTTTGTTGATATGGTTCAAGCTAATAACAGGGATCCAGAAAAGATTCAATGCCCTTGCAGTTGTTTAAACCTACAACATCACCATCATGGTATAGTTTATGGCACTTGGTTATGAATGGAATGGATCCTACGTATACTAGGTGGATCTTTCATGGGGAAGAACCAAATTCATCAGTATAAGATGAATATAAGGAAATGCCAGAGACATATTTCATGTATAGAGATGCATTCCTTCAAGATGATGATGTTGTTGAACACAAGATAGAGAGAAGAGCTGGATTTTAAAATTTTAGTGGATGATGCAAAACTTCCCTTATACACAGGTTGTTCTTACACAAAGATGTCTTTAATTGTTGTCTTATACAAGGTTAGGCATAGTCTAACTGATATAGCTTTTGACGAGCTTCTTCATATTGTTCATGGTTTTCTACCATGTGATAATAGACTTCCAAATTATTTGTATGCAACCAAAAAATTACTCAATGATTTTGGTCTAGGATATGAAAAGATACATGCTTGTGTGCAAGTTTGCTGTTTATTTAGAAAAGATTTAAAGGACAAGGAGACATATCCAAAGTGTGGTTCTTCACAGTGGAAAATTAATGAGCGTACCAAAAAAATTCAACAAGGAATCCCTGCAAAGATCTTGCTTTACTTTCCAATCATACCAAGATTTAGGAGAATGTTTAAGTCACCTGTAAAGCTAGAACAATTAACATGACATTACACTAATAGAAGTCACGACTACAGTTGACGCATTGGCATGGAATAGGATTGATAATAAGTGGCCTTCTTTAGCTTCAGATCCACGTAATCTTAGACTCGGCCTTTCTTCCGATGGATTTAATCCTTTCGGTGATCTTAGTTCTAAATATAGTTGTTGGCTCGTGATTTTGGTTGCATATAATCCATCCCCCAATCTCTATGCATATCCAAGGAGAATTTAATGTTGACATTACTCATCCCATGGCCAAGGCAACCAGGAAACGATATAGATGTATATTTGGAACCACTTGTAGAAGATTTGAAAATTGTATTGATGTGGGAAATGAAAGACTTTCCAGCTTATGGGAATTTGTCTAGATATTCCACCAAGGGTGAGAAAGCATGTCTAGTGTGCGGGGTTAACACATGTTCAAAGTGGTTGACTCATAGTAGAAAGTGTGTGTACATGAATCATAGGTTTCTTGCACACAACCATCCATTTCAGGGAAAAGCAAGGTGGTTTGATGGAAATATAGAATGTGGGCAAAAGTCTAGAACATTAATCAGTTCAGAAGTTCTTCAAGTAGTGAAGAATTTGAACAATGATTGGGCAAAAGCAAAGAAAAAGATCAAGAAAAAAAGGAAGAGAAAGACAAATAAAATTCTATATGGCCTTGGAAAAAGAAATCAGTTTTATTTGAGTTGTCATATTGCGAGGTTTGTCGTTTTACCTCTGATTTTTATTCAATTTTATTAGGACTTCATACTTTCTTTATGTTTCTTTGGGAGGTTTATTGCTAAAGTTGATATATCATTTCTTTGTGTTGTAGACATTATTACTACGTCACAATTTAGACGTAATGCACATCGAGAAAAATATTTGTGAGAGCATTGTTGGCACTCTCTTGAATATGAAGGGAAAAACAGAAGACAACTTGAAATCTCATAAGGATTTGAAAGATATGGGAATCCAAAAAACTCTATATCTGAATGATGATGAGGCTATTTGTAAAGCAAGATCATTCACACTCTCAAAACAAGAGGAGCATCTTTTTTGTAAAAGGACCTTAGATCTAAGACTGCCATATGGTTATAGCTCAAACATTGCAAATCGTGTATCATTTAGGCCTTAAGTCCCATGACTATCATGTCCTAATCCAGCAAGCATTGTCGGTAGCATTAAGAGGCCTTCTACCAAAGGGACCAAGGGTTACAATATTTTGACTATGTGCATTTTTCAATGAAGTATGTCAAAGAGTGATTGATAAGAAAAAAATGGAGGTTCTTTTGTTAGTATTGATTTTGTGATTGACAATTCCTAGAGACAAATTAGACTAAGTATAGATGGTAAATTAGTTGTGATGGTGGCTGTACAAATTCCAAGATATGCTTTGAAGGCTTATATGTCAACCAATGATCACTAAGGTAAATTCCTCATTCAATCATGCATCCTGATTATGCTATTTCAAGCATTATTTCAAACTCACAATCTGATTAACATTTTGATTAAGACGACTTTTTATTTTAAAGATTAATTTATTTTATAAATTGCTTTCCTGTTTTGAACATTAAAAGTCTTCATTGATTGGAAATCAATTAGTCTGATTTGGAAAATAAATATGTTGATTAGGAATTAATTGATCTTGTTTCCAGTTTTGAAAACTATTATAAAAAGCAAGGCTTGGTTTTCATTCGTTCAATAACTTTGAACTATTAGAGTATTTCTTGAGTTTTCATATACACAAAAGAAAGTTGTTGTGCTTTATTTTCCATAAGGATAAATCATCAAGAGTAAGATTATCTTGGTGATTTGTCTTTGTATTCATATTGCATTCATTTGCATGTTCGATGACTCATATGGTTAAGGACACCAAGACCGTTGTGGCGGTTTTTCTCCGATGAGCTTGAATCGATAGTGACCAGTATCAGATTCAACATAAGGAGAGTTGGAAAAACTCCGGCTAGCTTGAAGCAATCGTGACCAGTATTGCATTCAACATAAGGAGTGTCAAAAGATCATCCCGCGAAAAGTTGAGTTATGATGAAGTTGGTACATTGTCTAGAGTGTCTAGGACAAGTTTGTATACTTCTTGTAATCATCGTTCTATAGTGGATTTGCCTTGGACTATTGGGTCCCGTGGATTTTCCCCAAAGGTGGGGTTTTACCACGTAAAATAACTTATGTGTTTTTATCTGTTTTTACGTTTTATACTGTAGAGGATTGATACATCATATCAATCCCTTTGGCGTGTTTTTATATATTACCCACCATTCCTTAGTGTTGCCCACCAAGTTCACTTCAGACACGACTGCAGAAAGATTAATATCTGACAAATCAGTTGAAAGCTTGTCTTCTTTAGTCATGTATGCCTCAGTCTTGCCCTTTTTCTTTTGGTTGCCTTGTCCATTTCTACTTCAGCAATCCATAGCTCGATGCCCTTGCTTGTTGCAATTGAAGCACTTTCCCTTAAATTTCTTGGACTTCTTGGAGTTCCCTTGACTTAAGCCTTCTCCAGAGTGCTTCCTCTTCTTGTTATTTCTTGACTCTTTTTCCACTATATTAGCCTTAACTTCCATTGTGGATCCAGACTTTTTGTCAGCACGGCGATTGTCCTCTTCAATCCTTAGACTTACTATCAAATCCTCAAGTCCCATCTCCTTACGCTCCTTACGCTTATGCTTAAGGTAGTTTTTGAAATCATTCCAAGAGGGTAGTAGTTTTTCAATGACAGCAGCCACTTGGAAAGACTCACTCAATTCCATCTTTTCTGCATGTATCTCATGTAGAATGAGTTGGAGTTCTTGGACTTGACTTATGACAGTCTTGGAGTCTACCATCTTGTAGTCAAGAAACCGACCGACAATAAATTTCTTCATTCCTGCATCTTCGGTTCGATATTTCTTGTCTGGTGACTCCCATAAAGCCTTGGCAGTCTGAATTGGACTATGCACATTGTATAGTGCATCACTTAAACCATTTAGGATGTAGTTCCTGCAAAGGAAATCCGACTGGTTCCATGTATCAGAAGCAACCACTGTTTCTATTGTATCACTAGGTCTAGGAGGATCTACTTTCAGGATATGAATCAAATTCAATGTGGTGATGTAGAACAACATCTTTTGTTGCCATCTCTTAAAATCCATCCCATTAAAATTTTCAAGCTTTTCTGCATGATTATGGGATGAAGGCAACACTACAGCAGGTGCACTTGTCTTCACAGAAGGACCCACTTTCTGTATCTCATTCGACATTTTCCTTAATTGAGTGAACAATCTCAATGTCAATAAACAAATATTTGGCAGTCTTTAATAGATAAATAATGAATCACAATAGAGTGTTACAACAAAACACACAGAAATTAATAATGCAATACCGATAAAAAGTATAGCAAATGCAATATGCAATTATTCAAGATAACAGTAATATAAAATGCTATAATTCACAGGTACAGTAATATTAATGTATGTAGATAAATATAATCATAATTTATAAACAGAATAATAAAAAATGATGCCAAACAGAAAACAGATTCCAAATGAATAAATAAAAAACGATGTTGTATATGTAGGCTTTGTCTAACAATAGAAACAGAAGGCAATTAGTGTTTGTGGCAATCTTTATTGAATGGTCCTGATTGTTATAACTTAGATTTGTTCTTAGATTTGTTTAACTTTGAATTGTATAAAACAAAAAAAACTAACAGGAAACCAATTCAATAGAATAAACAACTAATAAAAGGATGTTTTGTGTTTGTACCAAAATTAAATCTTTTGCAACGTTAACAATTAAATGCACAAACACATATCATTTTATATGGCAATTAAACACAGATTAATGTATATAGCAATTAACACATATAATTCGTCTTAGATTGTAGGAAACATGAGTGCTAAATTGCTATAAAATAAATAAATAAACACTACAAACAAAACAGATTTTTACAACAGCGGAATGGAATTAAAAGAACCTTAATTGGGTCGAGGAAAGTGTTGGACACTCTGATCTTAAGACGAATTACGCCCCACACTGGTGCTTATGGTTCACTAGCCTTCGCCTCCCAGGATACAACGACTCCCCTCCTTATGAAAGAAGCACTACAATTCACAAGGAACTTTGAACCAAAATTATGCAGGAACCTCTCTTTATGAAAACTCTAATGCTCTCTATATGTGAAAGTATGTATGTAGAGAATTGATTGAATGAATAAAATTGCAGGAGGATTGCTCTATTTATAGATGATGAAATACCCTTTCCAAAAAGGTATCCCAATCTGAAAAGGCAAACAGTGCATCCCTAGATCTTGAAGAGTTGTCACCCCAAACAATGTATCCCTTAGTTTGAAGAGTTGTCACCCTCCCAATTGAAGATGTCTTTACCCAAGGATCATGTCTTTAACCCAATGGATTTTATTAATTTCCAAATTTCCATTCAAATAGAAAATTAATATTAAATAAAATAATATTAATATTAATTTATCACACCAATAACATTGAAGAGTTGGAAAGAATTTATAAATCAAATATAGGAACATGTCATGGTATTGTATAGTTGAGCCTTCACACATCCATCCATATTATAATTTATTTCACATTACCATCTAAAGTAATATGAATGTTTTTTTTTTTTGGTAGCAAAAGTTCAATCTTGATGATTGCCACAAGAAATATACTTTTTGAAAGTTATGCAAACTTTGGAGGGATCATCGATCCAATTTAGTGAAAATGGTGATAAAGCAAGTTCAAGTGGTTGACCTACCACGCGTTGCTTCTGTTCTCAAACCGAACAATGTAAAAACTAGGGATGAATGACTCTCATTTCTCAAAGAACAAACTAGTCAAGAAACTAGAGTAAGTCTGTCTTTACTTTGTTATCTTTAGTGTGTCTTAATCTTTAGTGTTGGCTGCTATTAATGATGTTGTAGATATTGATGGAGTGTTTATCGAATTTGATCTAAATGATCCATCTTATATTTGGATATTTACCTATGTTTGTTAGGTCCTATTGATTTATATTTTAGCATTAATTTGATATATTCTCTCTTTGCATAGGAAAACTGTCAAAAGTTCAAGGAAATGAGGGCAACACAAACTTTAGTGCATAAAACGAGCCGAAAAAGCTTTGCCTGCGTAGAGGATGAACTGGTAAAAATGACATTAGTTTAATCTCAATTTGTAATGTGAGTATTGACCCTTTTTTTCTTTTTGCATCGACAAAAAAGTGAGACACCTTATGCAATTTCAAGAACTGATGTTTGGATCTATGGACACAAAAAGAGAAAGAAGAATGAGGATGATGAAGTTGAGGATCTAGATTTAGTGGTAAAAACTATATGTTGCATATTTTTAGTATTTATCCATAGATTGATATTTAAGTTTTTATTTTTGTGGTGGTAAATTTTCAGAAAGAAGTGAAAAAGTACAAAAAGGAACAAGGTCCACATAAATATTCTATTAAAGCATATTTTGAATAGATTATGATGGTGATTTCAATGATTTGTTTCTTTATATCTCAATTAATTATTTTTTCTATAATGTATCTCTTTGTTAAACTCAAATGCCACAAGGTTGATAATGAAAAAATATTTTGTCAAAATGAATTGGAATAATCAGGAAATTGGATTATATTTATAAATAAATAAATAAAACACACACATACACATACGGCGTGCAAAACGAGCCGTTAATAGCTTAAGGAGGCTGTGTAATGTATACCAATTAAGGCGTGAAAAATGTGCCGTAAATATGTATCAAGTAAAGCTTTTATGGCGCGCCTAAAGAGCCGTGTAATGTATACCAATTAAGGCTTGCAAAATGCACCGTAAATGGTTGTCCAAACCCATTACGAGAACTCAATCATGGTGGGCCTTACGCTTGAGGCAAGTGAATGCATGCCGTAAAAGAAAAAGGCTTTTTACGGCTTGGCCTTTCATGACATGCAGCCGCACGCTGTGAATTGTCCGGCATGCAACGCACGCTGTAAATACCTTTTTTTTTTTAAAAAAAAAAAAATTGTAGTGACCAAAAGAAGATCAAGCTTGAAAAAACCAAGCCATAACAATACAAATAAAACTCTTACAAAGGAGAGGTGGAAAGCTCTCACAAAGAAAAGGTGAAAAGTTCTCACAAAAGAGTGGTGGAAAGCTCTTACAAAGGAGAGGTGAAAAACTCTTACAAAAGGATAGGTGAAAACTACACAGAAAACCGAAAGAGTCTCTGCGACTTATTCAAAACATGAAGAAACTGCAAAAAAGATGGTGGTAGAGATCCAACAGCGAAACGCAACTGGAGATCGATGCCGAGACGCATCCGCCGGTGATGAGTGAAGAAAAATCATTATAAGTTGAAGACAAATAGGAAAAACCTTTTGCCTCTCTAAAATATTTTTTTTTTGGGGGGGGGGGGGGGGGGGAGAAGGGAGAGAGAGGAGGGGGGAATGAGAAGGGAGGAACGGAGAAGGTGTTCACCCGTTTTATGGTTGCTCCTGTGATGGAAGGGCGAAGTTCCCCACTGGCTTGGAGACCATGTGTTGGTCAACAAGTCAGCTTTCTTTGGTGTGCGAGCGTGCCACTGCTAGCGATGTAAATCCTAGCAGACTTCTTTTAGAGTAGATGACTTGCGCCCCAAGTTACTAACTTCTAAAAATCGAACGATTGTGCATTTGGGTGAGGAATATCTCCCAAGTAAGTTCTTTTCTTGCCTCAGACTGGTGAGGACTTTCACAATTTATCTCAGTATCAAACGGCTGTTCTGGCCAGAAGTGTTTAATAGAAGTGAGACTGTTTCAGGCAGAACTGCCTTTTGCAAAACAATAAATATACATATTGACTCTGAGGAGACTAAAAGATGGTTGGAACTCCACTTCTGCTTGGATGTAAGGTTCCAATCTGGGCTGGACTGGACGTCTCTGGGTCGGTCCGCACTGGTTTGTGGCTTCAAATGCTAGGCTGGCTTATAAATCGATACCAAAGTTGGATTTTGGCAGAGCTTTATCTTTGCTTCACGCTCCGTGAGGCCTTCTGAGTAGGCAGAACTGCAGCTTCCTCGGTTTGAAAGAGGCAGAATTTGGCTATCCTTGATGATCCGGTAAGCTAGGGATCGCGCTACGAGAGAATTGTTCTGCTAGGACAGAACTCTTCATTAATTCTTGCTGAAGTCTCCACGTCTGTGAAAGCTCAAAACTCTGCTTGTCTTGGCTTTTGCTGAACCAAATTTGTAACGAGAAATCTCGTTTTGAGAGACTTATTTTCTAAGTCTGAACTTTGGGATTCTAATCTAAGGCTAGCTTTTCTTGGGATTTAAGTGAGCTCTTGGCTTTTCTTGTTGTTGTTTTTTTTGATTGATGCATTGAGTGTCCCTTTGTTGAATGTCCTGAATATGTTTTATAAGAGATCCTTTTTGGAAGTGTTTTTAGATTTTAATAATGGGCGGCAAAAAGATCTCCCAAAACGTAAGGCAGAAAAGATTTTTATCAATTTTATGGCAGATAGGCTCCCAGTAGTCACTTCCTATAGCAATCCCTTCCCTGGTTTCCTGGGCGGCTGCTTTTGTTTCAACCAACGCCACCGCTTGTTGGGTTTTTCATGGCGGTTTATTTTTCTTCTTGTATTTCTTTGAATAATTCCCTGTTTCCCGCTCTAACTGAGAAGGCGTGAGCTGTGAGTCCTTTTGGAAGATGGTGTGTTGCTTTTGGAGCAAAAAAAATCTCTGAATATAGATGGGCTCTTTGATCTTCTGTTTTGGCAGTCTTCCAGAGACGTCCCTTCCCATATAAAGAATTCTAGTTGAAAATGCTGACTTTCTCAAAGTTGAGGTAGCCACGTGGTAGTATCTTTCAGTCTCTTAGGTTTGAGTCCAAACAATTTTGTGGGCTGATCCTTTTAAAGCCCGGATGACAGCTTCTTTCTTTTGGGCTTTCTTGGGCTGGGGACTTTTGTTTTCGATAAAAAGGCGTAAGGCCCAAGCCAATCTGGATCCTAATTTTGTTGTCCCCAAGCTTTTGGGCCGAGTGGGAAATTTCATTATGGGCTTGTCTTTTTTTGATTTTGGCGCGCCAATTTTAGGCCCAAACAATGCCCCCTAAGTCTGAATCGTTTCAGAAACTGAAACGGTTTTCAGATTTAATGTTTTTGTCATTAATTTGCGCGCCAGTCGTCTGCCACGTTCGCCTGTCACGAACTAGAGTTCGTGGGAAGAAACGGCTAGTATTAGCTAGTTACTAGCTAATAATCATCAGGTGCCGTCCCATCTTCCTCTCTCCCACGTTTTCGAATTTTCTTTAAAACGAGGCTCAAACCCAATGCTTCTGAAAAACCTGCCCTTTTTCGATTCTGTTCTTCCTCTGAGCTCTTTTAAGGGATTTCCATCTCTCCTTCGAACCCTCGCTTTCTTTTATCTTCTCTTTGCTTCCTTCCTTTGGATTCTAGAAATGTCTTCCCCAAGGTCCCGTGCTCAGTCCTCTTTGGCTTCAATTCCTCCTGATTACATCACTGGGAGCGGGATTGATGCCCACGCGATAGAAGTCAGGAGCAAGCTTCATCCTTTTGCCCAAAAGAATCTGGATGAGAACGTTCTTCATTTGTTCGAGAATACCCTGGTGCTGGGGCCTCACTGGTTTGGCCCTGTTCCGGCTGAGGCGGCAGAACTGCTAAAAAAGGACGCCGAGGCTCCTTTGTGCCTCGAGAGTACTTCTGCCCTGGCTTCTCATTCTTGGGTTAGCAAGAATTTGAGTCGATCCTTCCCGTCTGGTGAGGTGAGGAACAGTCCAGTCAAATGGGCAGACTGGATTGACAGACTTCTCCCGAGATATGGGGGGCACTGGAGGAGAGCTGGGATCTATGACGCCATTCTTCTGTCCAAGCAATCGATCAACAGGGATGAGAACCTGCTTGCTGCTGCCTTGTGCTTCTGGAATTCTGCCAGTAACACATTTGATTTCCGTGTGGGTCCCATGGCTCCTACTTTGCTGGATATGGCTCAGATTTTTGGGTTTAGGCCCCATGGCAGACCTGTTGATGCTGTTGGAGATTATCACAGGCGAAAGAACCAAGAGAAAGTGGCTACCCCCTTCACTGTCTCTCCAGCCACGATCAACCAGAACTGCTCTTTCTCTAATTATCTGAAGAGATTTAGTGCTGAGAAGGACAAGGATCAGCAACATATGTTGTTCCTTCTGTATTGGCTGAACCGATTTGTCTTCCCCAATCGATCTTCGGCAGTTCTGCTTGAGTACAGGCACCTGGCAGAAGCGCTCCATAATCACACTGATGTGGGGCTTGGGCCAACAGTTCTGGCTCACCTCTTCAAGAACCTATACACTGCCACCCTTGAGAATCCATTGAACCTGTCTGCCCCTGGTGCATTCTGGATGATCCAGATCTGGCTGCAGGTATATTTCCCTGAGTTAAGATTTCCAGACATAGTTCTGTCTGAAGACCAAGTTCTGGCCCTTCCCCTGATATCGGCAGAAGTGCCCAAGCGCTCTTTTGAGGAATATTTGATGTTCTTCAGGCATTGCACCAAGAGGTCGGCTGCTCAGTGGCAAGTGGTGATCAGAAGGACCTATCCTTGGTTCCAGGCTGGATTTCGGCTTTTCGAGAAGGAGCCAGAAGACGAGGCTGCCAGAACAGACTTCAGGAAGAAATTTCTGAGCATCACTCTGCCCAGAGATCTGCCCCATGGTGGGGGCAAACCTCCAAATTATCAT
>NC_047653.1:18370750-18398897 GCF_902201215.1 Prunus dulcis | reverse complement strand
ACCACATGAAGTGAAAAAAAGAAAGCAGTTACTATTTAATCAACATACTTTAGTTTATTTTATGTGTATATAACTCACTTTTTTGGACTTGGGAAACTCGCTGACTGAATAACGCAGCAAGTAATAATTGTCGATTAACAACAACAATACAACCAACATGTGGACATCTCATCTTCAAGCATGTTATATGTGATCTGCCACAGTATACAACATATTGCTAAACAAAACAATTAAGTCTATTCCGAATGTCAATGCATATGCAAATGAAAAGAAAAGAAATAAAACCAAGAGATATATAACTATGTGCAAAGCACATATTTGCTCTAATTAAAAGATTGGATGTTTATGTTTCTTTATGTCCGACTCCTTCAAGGAAATATAATAATTCTCAAGAAAAAAAAATTAATTACAAAAAATACAACATCAGTAGATATGGACTCACAGTTGTGTGACGCACGAATTAAAATCAATTTCAATTTCTTTTTCGTTAGATTTCTAGTTTATCAAGGGGAGAAGAATGATAGAACTTACGTTATTGAATGGGAGTATCTAAGAGTTTTTGCTTGCTCAAGCATCCAATTCAATTTGAAAGGTAAGCTAACAAATGAATTATCTGAATTTATGATCGATTACCACCACATGAAGTGAAAAAAAAAAGTAATTACTATTTAATCAACAGACTTCATTTCTTTTTTAATGTGTATATAACTCACTTTTTTGGATTTGGGAAGCTCGCCGACTGAATACCTTAACAAGTCAGTAATTGTTGGAACTTGATTCTAATCAACCCAGCCAGAAAGTTGCTCGACTATAATTTTTACCATCTTAACATGTAGTCCAAAAGAATTGATAGATGATTAACACTGCATACATTATAATCAAAAGCCACATATATTTCGTTGCTTCTTTCTCTATAAGATGTAAGAAGATATGGAGAATATTGTCGATTATTTTCTTCTAAAGTCAACGTATTGATCATGTTCTCGATCAATGGTAGCAATACGACCAACATGTGGACATCTCATCTTCAAGCATGTTATATGTGATCTTCCACAATATACAACATATTGCAAAACAAAACAATTAAGCCTATTTCAAATGTCAATGCATATGCAAATGAAAAACTAAAACCAAAGATATATATAATTATGTGCAAAGCACATATTTGGACAAATTAAAAGACTGGATGTTTACGTTTCTTTCTTTCCGACTCATTCAAGAAAATATAATCATTTTCAAGATTAAAAAAAAATTTCATTACAAAAAATCACAACATCAATAGATATAAACTCACAGTTGTGTGGCGCTTGAATTAAAATTCACTTTCTTTTTCATTAGATTTCTAGTTTATCAAGGTTGAGAAGAATGATAGACCTTATGTTGTTGAATTGGAGTATCTAAGGGTTTTTGCTCGCTTAAACATCCAATCAAATTTGAAAGGTAAGCTACCAAATAAATTATCACGATTTATAATTGAGTGCCGCCACATCAAGTGAAAAAAAACAAAGCAGTTACTATTTAATCACCAGACTTCAAATTTTTTAATGTGCATATAACTCACTTTTTGGACCTGGGAAGCTCGCTCTCTGAATACGTACACAAGTCAGTATTGGTTGGGACTTAATTCTAATTAACCTAGCCAGAAAGTTGCCAGACTACAATTTTTACCATTTTAATGTGCAGCTCAAAAGATTTGATAAATGATTAACACTACTGTTTGGGCTTAAAAATTCCACACACCAACCCAATTAAACATTGGTCCATATCAGAAGATAGAGATGTGGGCTTTATTTCCAGAAATCAACCCAAGTGACTTTAAGAAGCCCAAATTTTTGAGACAATTGGCAAGGGATTAAAATTACAAAATTAGAGATTAAGATTGCCATTTAGTGACTACTTAATACCGAGAAGATCAAAGAAGCCTCCAAAATTGAATCAGGCCCAGCTTCTAAAAACCTCTCACTATCTAATTACAAAACCAAAAGCAAGTAAGTAGATTTTTTATCTAATAAATATTTTCTCAAAAGGACCCCACGTGACTTTTTGACTTTGGAAAAATCAAAATTTTTAACTAAGACAAAGGAAGTGATAGGGAGTTAATGAGGACAGGTCCTACATGAGAACTTGTCCATTTTTTAGCCAGAGAAAGAAGATCAAATCCCCCCTCAATATGCATAAAAGCTTTGCACCTAAGCAGGTTGCACTTCCAATAGAAAAGCAGGGGGCAAACAGACCATTATGGCAGATTCTGTTTTTACAGTAAACAAGCAGAGAACAGGAAGAGTTGGTTTTCTTTTAGGAAAAGTAAGGAAAAGACCACCATGAAAACTGACTGTTGATGGTTTCTTCTCTGCCAGAATAATAACTTCCCTTTTTGTGGCATTAAAAAATGAAAATCTTTTTGAAAGATCTGCCACCCAGTATTTAAAGATTAAAAAACCCAACTCCAGCATTTTCTTTAAATATGAGAGGACGTGAACAGATCAAGGACAGCCAAAAAATCAATCAAGACAAGAACTCTCAAAGTCATACTGACAAATTCTAAAAGATCAATTGATCTATATAAAATAAAAAAGCCTTCAGATACTGAAGTAATCAAAACTCTTTGATCCATAAGAAACAGGTCAGCCAGAATTCAAGTCTCTGACTTCACTTCAGTTCAGAGAAACAGTTTTGCAAAGCGAGATTTCTCTTATTACAAATTTGGTTCAGCACAAGCCAAGTCAAGTAGAATCCGGATTTTTTACGATATAAAAATCTCAACAAATTTATAGAAGGTCTTGATAAAGCAGAACAAGTATTATAATACAGCTCTAGCTCAGTAGTCATCAATCCAGCCATTTATGCCCCTTCAGACTGAAGTGGCCTCAATTCTGCCCGTTCAACAAGCCTCCCAGAGCTTGAAATAGATGGAAGCTCTGCCAAACTCAAATATTGGTATCGATTTCCAGTTGAAATCTATCGGTTGAAGGTGCTAACGATTCAACCTAGCATAAACACATCCAATCCAGCCTAGTTCAGAGGTAGCTACCCAGGCAGAAATTGAAGTCCAAACTTTCTATTGTCCTTTCCGAACTTGGCATTGGCTACAATGGGCTGTAGCCCAGGGAGGTTTTGGGGATTGAAAAAATCAAACATATATATATATATATATATTTGTCTTATTTTAAATAGGATTAACTACAGTAAACCCCCCAAACTATGGGGTGAATTACAAATTCATACCTAATGTTTATTGACCCGTTTGACCAGTACACAAACTTCACGGAACCTTTCAAAATACACATTCCGTTATTATACAGTTAAAGGAACCGTTAAGTACTGACGTGGCCTGTCTAATGTGGTATTTTTTTGCTGAAGTGGACTCCATGTGGACACAAATTAATAAAATATTCCTTTATTTGATAAATTAATTAAAAATTTTAACATCAAATGAATAAAAAATAAAATTAGAAAAAGTCTTGCAATGCTTTGTTGGGGGATCGCTAGAAATTTTTCAGTGGAAAAAATAGGGGTGTTGTGTTGGGTTTATTGTGCATTGATGACATTTTTTTGGGTGATTTGTGGGGAGAGAAATAGGAGAATCTTTGATAATTCTAAAGGGGAGGAGATTGACCAACTATAGGACTAGGTTTATTTTTGGGTGTGGCTTCGTACTCTAAATTTGTCAGATTTTAAGGACATTAATTTTTGCTTTGTTCTGATTGTTCTTGTTGGCTCTCTTAGTCACCTCTGTTGTTTTGTCTTCCTGATGTTTCTTGGGAAATAAAATTTTGTTTCTTTAAAAAAATATATATATATATATATATATATATATAGCTGTTAATCTTTTTTTTTCTTCTGTTTTTTTTCCTTCATGTAAACCAGGTTAGAAATGAGATGATTGTCATAAGATAGAATGTTGCTTTGAATGTGCTGGAGGAGTAGCATATTTGGTGCAATAAGCTTATACTTACTGGTATTTTCTTTCTTTCAACTATGTGCTGGTTGAATTATTTGTATATGCTTTAGGTTCAACTACTCTTCCAGTAGGTGTTATATCAAATTAGGAAAGTGTCAACTTTAAATATAAAAAAAGAAAAGAAAAGATTGTCACATGTGTTTGTATTTAGTTGCTGTTTATTTTTGCCAGACATAAGAGATGTGAATTTGTGTCTCTCTCATCTTAGATCAGTGAATATTATAGGTCTTTAACTTGATATTGTTTTATGTGATCAGTTTTGTCGTGTGGATGCTTTGTATGAAATATATCTACATAACCATTATTAGGACTAATAATTACTTGTATGACATGCGTGAGTGGTTACTTATTTTTTGTCCTCATTGTTTTGTGATGTATATTGATTCCCTTATTTGTATTAATTCATCCATGTCTATGGACTTTTCAAGGAAAGACAAAAAGAAGCCATTATGGATAAATAATGGGTGTACTTTTCAAAGTTAATTTTAAAGTCCCCAACTTTAGATATTAAGATGTATATTACACATATAATTCCTTAGTAAAATGATGAGTTTTTTTAAATAGAGATTCTAGAGCATATCGTGATGGGACCAAAAGGTTTGTTGATATGGTTCAAGCTAATAACAGGGATCCAGAAAAGATTCAATGCCCTTGCAGTTGTTTAAACCTACAACATCACCATCATGGTATAGTTTATGGCACTTGGTTATGAATGGAATGGATCCTACGTATACTAGGTGGATCTTTCATGGGGAAGAACCAAATTCATCAGTATAAGATGAATATAAGGAAATGCCAGAGACATATTTCATGTATAGAGATGCATTCCTTCAAGATGATGATGTTGTTGAACACAAGATAGAGAGAAGAGCTGGATTTTAAAATTTTAGTGGATGATGCAAAACTTCCCTTATACACAGGTTGTTCTTACACAAAGATGTCTTTAATTGTTGTCTTATACAAGGTTAGGCATAGTCTAATTGATATAGCTTTTGACGAGCTTCTTCATATTGTTCATGGTTTTCTACCATGTGATAATAGACTTCTAAATTATTTGTATGCAACCAAAAAATTACTCAATGATTTTGGTCTAGGATATGAAAAGATACATGCTTGTGTGCAAGTTTGCTGTTTATTTAGAAAAGATTTAAAGGACAAGGAGACATATCCAAAGTGTGGTTCTTCACAGTGGAAAATTAATGAGCGTACCAAAAAAATTCAACAAGGAATCCCTACAAAGATCTTGCTTTACTTTCCAATCATACCAAGATTTAGGAGAATGTTTAAGTCACCTGTAAAGCTAGAACAATTAACATGACATTACACTAATAGAAGTCACGACTACAGTTGACGCATTGGCATGGAATAGGATTGATAATAAGTGGCCTTCTTTAGCTTCAGATCCACGTAATCTTAGACTCGGCCTTTCTTCCGATGGATTTAATCCTTTCGGTGATCTTAGTTCTAAATATAGTTGTTGGCTCGTGATTTTGGTTGCATATAATCCATCCCCCCCAATCTCTATGCATATCCAAGGAGAATTTAATGTTGACATTACTCATCCCATGGCCAAGGCAACCAGGAAACGATATAGATGTATATTTGGAACCACTTGTAGAAGATTTGAAAATTGTATTGATGTGGGAAATGAAAGACTTTCCAGCTTATGGGAATTTGTCTAGATATTCCACCAAGGGTGAGAAAGCATGTCTAGTGTGCGGGGTTAACACATGTTCAAAGTGGTTGACTCATAGTAGAAAGTGTGTGTACATGAATCATAGGTTTCTTGCACACAACCATCCATTTCAGGGAAAAGCAAGGTGGTTTGATGGAAATATAGAATGTGGGCAAAAGTCTAGAACATTAATCAGTTCAGAAGTTCTTCAAGTAGTGAAGAATTTGAACAATGATTGGGCAAAAGCAAAGAAAAAGATCAAGAAAAAAAGGAAGAGAAAGACAAATAAAATTCTATATGGCCTTGGAAAAAGAAATCAGTTTTATTTGAGTTGTCATATTGCGAGGTTTGTCGTTTTACCTCTGATTTTTATTCAATTTTATTAGGACTTCATACTTTCTTTATGTTTCTTTGGGAGGTTTATTGCTAAAGTTGATATATCATTTCTTTGTGTTGTAGACATTATTACTACGTCACAATTTAGACGTAATGCACATCGAGAAAAATATTTGTGAGAGCATTGTTGGCACTCTCTTGAATATGAAGGGAAAAACAGAAGACAACTTGAAATCTCATAAGGATTTGAAAGATATGGGAATCCAAAAAACTCTATATCTGAATGATGATGAGGCTATTTGTAAAGCAAGATCATTCACACTCTCAAAACAAGAGGAGCATCTTTTTTGTAAAAGGACCTTAGATCTAAGACTGCCATATGGTTATAGCTCAAACATTGCAAATCGTGTATCATTTAGGCCTTAAGTCCCATGACTATCATGTCCTAATCCAGCAAGCATTGTCGGTAGCATTAAGAGGCCTTCTACCAAAGGGACCAAGGGTTACAATATTTTGACTATGTGCATTTTTCAATGAAGTATGTCAAAGAGTGATTGATAAGAAAAAAATGGAGGTTCTTTTGTTAGTATTGATTTTGTGATTGACAATTCCTAGAGACAAATTAGACTAAGTATAGATGGTAAATTAGTTGTGATGGTGGCTGTACAAATTCCAAGATATGCTTTGAAGGCTTATATGTCAACCAATGATCACTAAGGTAAATTCCTCATTCAATCATGCATCCTGATTGTGCTATTTCAAGCATTATTTCAAACTCACAATCTAATTAACATTTTGATTAAGAAGACTTTTTATTTTAAAGATTAATTTATTTTATAAATTGCTTTCCAGTTTTGAACATTAAAAGTCTTCATTGATTGGAAATCAATTAGTCTGATTTGGAAAATAAATATGTTGATTAGGAATTAATTGATCTTGTTTCCAGTTTTGAAAACTATTATAAAAAGCAAGGCTTGGTTTTCATTCGTTCAATAACTTTGAACTATTAGAGTATTTCTTGAGTTTTCATATACACAAAAGAAAGTTGTTGTGCTTTATTTTCCATAAGGATAAATCATCAAGAGTAAGATTATCTTGGTGATTTGTCTTTGTATTCATATTGCATTCATTTGCATGTTCGATGACTCATATGGTTAAGGACACCAAGACCGTTGTGGCGGTTTTTCTCCGATGAGCTTGAATCGATAGTGACCAGTATCAGATTCAACATAAGGAGAGTTGGAAAAACTCCGGCTAGCTTGAAGCAATCGTGACCAGTATTGCATTCAACATAAGGAGTGTCAAAAGATCATCCCGCGAAAAGTTGAGTTATGATGAAGTTGGTACATTGTCTAGAGTGTCTAGGACAAGTTTGTATACTTCTTGTAATCATCGTTCTATAGTGGATTTGCCTTGGACTATTGGGTCCCGTGGATTTTCCCCAAAGGTGGGGTTTTACCACGTAAAATAACTTATGTGTTTTTATCTGTTTTTACGTTTTATACTGTAGAGGATTGATACATCATATCAATCCCTTTGGCGTGTTTTTATATATTACCCACCATTCCTTAGTGTTGCCCACCAAGTTCACTTCAGACACGACTGCAGAAAGATTAATATCTGACAAATCAGTTGAAAGCTTGTCTTCTTTAGTCATGTATGCCTCAGTCTTGCCCTTTTTCTTTTGGTTGCCTTGTCCATTTCTACTTCAGCAATCCATAGCTCGATGCCCTTGCTTGTTGCAATTGAAGCACTTTCCCTTAAATTTCTTGGACTTCTTGGAGTTCCCTTGACTTAAGCCTTCTCCAGAGTGCTTCCTCTTCTTGTTATTTCTTGACTCTTTTTCCACTATATTAGCCTTAACTTCCATTGTGGATCCAGACTTTTTGTCAGCACGGCGATTGTCCTCTTCAATCCTTAGACTTACTATCAAATCCTCAAGTCCCATCTCCTTACGCTCCTTACGCTTATGCTTAAGGTAGTTTTTGAAATCATTCCAAGAGGGTAGTAGTTTTTCAATGACAGCAGCCACTTGGAAAGACTCACTCAATTCCATCTTTTCTGCATGTATCTCATGTAGAATGAGTTGGAGTTCTTGGACTTGACTTATGACAGTCTTGGAGTCTACCATCTTGTAGTCAAGAAACCGACCGACAATAAATTTCTTCATTCCTGCATCTTCGGTTCGATATTTCTTGTCTGGTGACTCCCATAAAGCCTTGGCAGTCTGAATTGGACTATGCACATTGTATAGTGCATCACTTAAACCATTTAGGATGTAGTTCCTGCAAAGGAAATCCGACTGGTTCCATGTATCAGAAGCAACCACTGTTTCTATTGTATCACTAGGTCTAGGAGGATCTACTTTCAGGATATGAATCAAATTCAATGTGGTGATGTAGAACAACATCTTTTGTTGCCATCTCTTAAAATCCATCCCATTAAAATTTTCAAGCTTTTCTGCATGATTATGGGATGAAGGCAACACTACAGCAGGTGCACTTGTCTTCACAGAAGGACCCACTTTCTGTATCTCATTCGACATTTTCCTTAATTGAGTGAACAATCTCAATGTCAATAAACAAATATTTGGCAGTCTTTAATAGATAAATAATGAATCACAATAGAGTGTTACAACAAAACACACAGAAATTAATAATGCAATACCGATAAAAAGTATAGCAAATGCAATATGCAATTATTCAAGATAACAGTAATATAAAATGCTATAATTCACAGGTACAGTAATATTAATGTATGTAGATAAATATAATCATAATTTATAAACAGAATAATAAAAAATGATGCCAAACAGAAAACAGATTCCAAATGAATAAATAAAAAACGATGTTGTATATGTAGGCTTTGTCTAACAATAGAAACAGAAGGCAATTAGTGTTTGTGGCAATCTTTATTGAATGGTCCTGATTGTTATAACTTAGATTTGTTCTTAGATTTGTTTAACTTTGAATTGTATAAAACAAAAAAAACTAACAGGAAACCAATTCAATAGAATAAACAACTAATAAAAGGATGTTTTGTGTTTGTACCAAAATTAAATCTTTTGCAACGTTAACAATTAAATGCACAAACACATATCATTTTATATGGCAATTAAACACAGATTAATGTATATAGCAATTAACACATATAATTCGTCTTAGATTGTAGGAAACATGAGTGCTAAATTGCTATAAAATAAATAAATAAACACTACAAACAAAACAGATTTTTACAACAGCGGAATGGAATTAAAAGAACCTTAATTGGGTCGAGGAAAGTGTTGGACACTCTGATCTTAAGACGAATTACGCCCCACACTGGTGCTTATGGTTCACTAGCCTTCGCCTCCCAGGATACAACGACTCCCCTCCTTATGAAAGAAGCACTACAATTCACAAGGAACTTTGAACCAAAATTATGCAAGAACCTCTCTTTATGAAAACTCTAATGCTCTCTATATGTGAAAGTATGTATGTAGAGAATTGATTGAATGAATAAAATTGCAGGAGGATTGCTCTATTTATAGATGATGAAATACCCTTTCCAAAAAGGTATCCCAATCTGAAAAGGCAAACAGTGCATCCCTAGATCTTGAAGAGTTGTCACCCCAAACAATGTATCCCTTAGTTTGAAGAGTTGTCACCCTCCCAATTGAAGATGTCTTTACCCAAGGATCATGTCTTTAACCCAATGGATTTTATTAATTTCCAAATTTCCATTCAAATAGAAAATTAATATTAAATAAAATAATATTAATATTAATTTATCACACCAATAACATTGAAGAGTTGGAAAGAATTTATAAATCAAATATAGGAACATGTCATGGTATTGTATAGTTGAGCCTTCACACATCCATCCATATTATAATTTATTTCACATTACCATCTAAAGTAATATGAATGTTTTTTTTTTTTTTTGGTAGCAAAAGTTCAATCTTGATGATTGCCACAAGAAATATACTTTTTGAAAGTTATGCAAACTTTGGAGGGATCATCGATCCAATTTAGTGAAAATGGTGATAAAGCAAGTTCAAGTGGTTGACCTACCACGCGTTGCTTCTGTTCTCAAACCGAACAATGTAAAAACTAGGGATGAATGACTCTCATTTCTCAAAGAACAAACTAGTCAAGAAACTAGAGTAAGTGTGTCTTTACTTTGTTATCTTTAGTGTGTCTTAATCTTTAGTGTTGGCTGCTATTAATGATGTTGTAGATATTGATTGAGTGTTTATCGAATTTGATCTAAATGATCCATCTTATATTTGGATATTTACCCATGTTTGTTAGGTCCTATTGATTTATATTTTAGCATTAATTTGATATATTCTCTCTTTGCATAGGAAAACTGTCAAAAGTTCAAGGAAATGAGGGCAACACAAACTTTAGTGCATAAAACGAGCCGAAAAAGCTTTGCCTGCGTAGAGGATGAACTGGTAAAAATGACATTAGTTTAATCTCAATTTGTAATGTGAGTATTGACCCTTTTTTTCTTTTTGCATCGACAAAAAAGTGAGACACCTTATGCAATTTCAAGAACTGATGTTTGGATCTATGGACACAAAAAGAGAAAGAAGAATGAGGATGATGAAGTTGAGGATCTAGATTTAGTGGTAAAAACTATATGTTGCATATTTTTAGTATTTATCCATAGATTGATATTTAAGTTTTTATTTTTGTGGTGGTAAATTTTCAGAAAGAAGTGAAAAAGTACAAAAAGGAACAAGGTCCACATAAATATTCTATTAAAGCATATTTTGAATAGATTATGATGGTGATTTCAATGATTTGTTTCTTTATATCTCAATTAATTATTTTTTCTATAATGTATCTCTTTGTTAAACTCAAATGCCACAAGGTTGATAATGAAAAAATATTTTGTCAAAATGAATTGGAATAATCAGGAAATTGGATTATATTTATAAATAAATAAATAAAACACACACATACACATACGGCGTGCAAAACGAGCCGTTAATAGCTTAAGGAGCTGTGTAATGTATACGAATTAAGGCGTGAAAAATGTGCCGTAAATATGTATCAAGTAAAGCTTTTATGGCGCGCCTAAAGAGTCGTGTAATGTATACCAATTAAGGCTTGCAAAATGCACCGTAAATGGTTGTCCAAACCCATTACGAGAACTCAATCATGGTGGGCCTTACGCTTGAGGCAAGTGAATGCATGCCGTAAAAGAAAAAGGCTTTTTACGGCTTGGCCTTTCATGACATGCAGCTGCACGCCGTGAATTGTCCGGCATGCAACGCACGCTGTAAATACCCTTTTATTTTTTTTATATTTTATTTATTGTAGTGACCAAAAGAAGATCAAGCTTGAAAAAACCAAGCCATAACAATACAAATAAAACTCTTACAAAGGAGAGGTGGAAAGCTCTCACAAAGAAAAGGTGAAAAGTTCTCACAAAAGAGTGGTGGAAAGCTCTTACAAAGGAGAGGTGAAAAACTCTTACAAAAGGATAGGTGAAAACTACACAGAAAACCCAAAGAGTCTCTGCGACTTATTCAAAACATGAAGAAACTGCAAAAAAGTTGGTGGTAGAGATCCAACAGCGAAACGCAACTGGAGATCGATGCCGAGATGCATCCGCCGGTGATGAGTGAAGAAAAATCATTATAAGTTGAAGACAAATAGGAAAAACCTTTTGCCTCTCAGAAATTTTTTTTTTTTGGGGGAGGGGGGGGGGGGGGAGAAGGGAGAGAGAGGAGGGGGGAATGAGAAGGGAGGAACGGAGAAGGGGAGAGGGGAGGAAGAACAGTGATTTCCTCCCCACTCAAAGTGAAAACGATTATAGAGTGTTGTCTCAAAGTGAAAACGGTTATTAGAGTGTTGTTTGGGAGAAGTTACAACCTATTTAAGAAGGGCATTTTGCATCAAGTAAGTTATAAATCTAATTTTGTTTTGAGTGAAAGTTATAAATCTATTTTGAGGTATTATTTATTTTCATTATGAAGCCATTTTAGACATTATTGATTCACAACAAAGAAATTATCATATTTATATCTCGAAGTTGATGTAATAAATTAGTGTCTTTTGTTTTTCTTAGCAAAATAATAATAATAAATTGGTGTCTCAATATTAATGATTATTAAAATTCTCTAATAATGCCTAAGAGAAAACCCTAAGAGAGAAAAGTTTCAACTGCTGCCCCCCTTTGGGGTTGGTGGCCTCCAGCCATCTCCTCCTCCCATTCTATCCCATCCTTACCCTCAAAGACCTTCCCCTCCCCTCTCCACCTCTATTACTTGCCCATCCCCTCCAACGCTTATGTCTTGACTGAGTTTGGTGGCTGCTTGGTCGTCTTAGTGATGACATGGTGTTTGATTGGCTTTTATTTACTTGTTTTGTGATTTGTACTAAGTGTATCAATTATGAGTTTATTGCTTGTTTGTAGTCTCTACTTGTATTTTATATTTGTGAAAATTAAAAGATTATAGTTGTAGTTATAGTTTAGCGTGCTAAGATGCGATTTTTTTACTGAAATTTCTTAGGCCGTGTGTGGTTATGTATGAAGGCTTCCACATTTATTTGATGACTTTAAGTCTCGATTATGAATACAATCTTTTGTTTTTCACTCGAAATTGTCTAACATTATAAAGCATATTTATATTCTTGAAATTTGATTGGACCATAAAGTGAATAACAAAATAAAGTACTACAGATGTTGCTCACCAACCTGCTTTCTTCTCGCGCTGGGGCAAATGTTGAAACTGCATTTCTAGAATGGTTCAGTCAGCGGTGAGAGAAAGATATTTACCGACTTGCATTTCTTCTCTCTGGCCTACGCACACCCTTCTTCTCTCTCTTCGGAGTCAAAACAAGCAGTTTGCTAATTACTAGAGAGAGAAGGAGAGAAGAAAAAGACCCAAACCAATTCTCTCTCTCTCTCTCTCTCTCTCTCTCTCTCTCTCTCTCTCTCTCTATGCACGTTGAAGGCATTTCTAGAGAGAGAAAGTTTCACAATTTCCGTCTATCCTCTCACTTTCTCTCTCTTTCTTTCTCTCTCTCTCTCTCTCTCTGTCTCTCTCTCTTACAACGACCCAAAAGGCAACTAGAGAGAGAAAGAGAGAGAAGCAGAGGGTTTTCTTCATATTCTTTAAGTTGGTTTGCGCTGTGGATCATAGAAAATGGAGTTCGTGGGCAGAACTGTGAGGAAAGAGTTCAAAGGCTTTGGATATTTCACGGGAACAGTGAAATCGTACTCCCCCTCATCTGGGTTGTTCGAGGTCGTTTATGAAGATGGGGATTCGGAGGAATTGAACTTCGCTGAGGTGTCTTTGCTCCTTGGTGGCGGTGAGCCAAACCTTGTTGATGAAGAAGTCAAGCCGAGCCGCCTAGGCCGAAAGCCCAAGAAACGACGAGTGGAGAGGAAGCAAGAAATTCGAGGTAATTCAGGTAATGCTGAAGTAATCTTTGGAAATGATTCTGGGTTTGGTGGGGATTTGAATAAAAATTGTGATTTGAGTGACGGGTCTGAGGGAAGAATTGAAATGGGACAAGCATTTGGAGGGAATTTGAGGGAAAGCGTGGAGGTTGATGGGAATTTGAATGACAATGTTAATTGTAGTAAGGGGCTTGATAAAACCCTAGAACAGCAAAGTATGTTAAATGTTAATTGGAATGTGAATAGAGTTGATAATTTGAAAGATGGGATTGATTTGAATGCTGAGTTTAATTTGAATGGTGGATGTGACTTAAATGTTGATCTTAATGTTGGTAAGGAGGAAATTTCAGAAAAAAGAGATTGTATTGATTTGAATTTGGATGCAAGCGGTGACTTTGCTCAGAATCTGAATGGGGATAGTTTGGACGGTTCAACTGCGGTAACCCATGGAACCCAGAGGAGGGGTTGCTATTTTGATCTGAATTTAGAGGTTGATGAGGATTTTAAGGATACAGAGGGTGACTGTGAAGAGAAATTCAAGGTTAGTCCCAAGTTTGAGATGATTGAAGAAAATCAAAAGAAAGATGGGAGCGAAGATACTGAAGAAAAGGTTATCGAAGATGGTAATGCCAACGAGACCTGGAAGGAAGTGTATATTGATATTACTGAAGATAATCCCATGACAAGTGTTGGCGATCTCATTGACTGTGCTGCTGATGTACGACTTAATAATCAAAATAGTTGTTCCAGCGGAGATTTGAAGGCTGACAATTCTCTTGGGGTTTTAGATACTAGCTGCATGAAGGATTGTGGTTTGGTGGAAGTTCTGGTCAAAGATAGTCTTTCCGAAGCTCACACTCCAATGATTCATGGCGATTCAGGAGGTCCAAACATTCAAAGAAGTAGCCGTAGAAAGAGAAGAAAACTACTGGATAATTTGAAATCTACTACTACAGAGACAGTTTTGAGGAGAAGTACTCGCAGAGGGTCTGCTCAAAATCATAACTCCATCACATCATTTTCTGTCAGTGATCCATTGTCCTCTTCTGCAGTTAGTGCAATAACAGAGGAAAAACCAGTGATTTCTGGCTGTGAAGAGACTGAAAAGCCTAGTGTTCTTCCTCAGGAGCTGGAGTTACCTCCTTCATCAGAACATTTAAATCTAGATGGAATTCCCATACTTGACCTTTTTTCAATTTATGCTTGTTTAAGATCATTTAGCACTCTATTATTTCTGAGCCCCTTCAAGTTGGAGGATTTTGTGGCCGCACTGAAGTGCAAGTCACCAAGCTCATTATTCGATTATGTTCATCTTTCTATTTTGCAAACACTGAGAAAACATTTGGAGTGGCTTGCAAATGATGGTTCCGAATCTGCTTCTGATTGTCTGAGGTATATTCTTTCTTCCCCAATTACTATTTAGATATGATGTCATCCTTGGTTATTTGAAACTTCCTTTATTGGTCCTTAATATTCTGTTTTAATGTTCGATGTAGGAGTCTAAATTGGGATTTGCTCGACTTGATTACGTGGCCAATTTTTATGATTGAGTATTTTCTGATCCATGGTTCGGGACTGAAACCTGGTTTCGATCTCAGTTGTTTCAAGATATTCAAAACTGACTACTATGAACAACCTGCTTCTGTAAAGGTTGAGATACTGAAGTGTCTATGTGATGATTTAATAGAAGTGGAAGCCATAAGGTCGGAGATTAATAGAAGGTCTTTGGCAGCTGAGCCTGACATTGTTTTTGATCGAAATGTAAGCTATGAGGTTTGCAAGAAAAGGAAGGCTCCAGTGGATATTGCTGGTATCACTTATTTGAATGATGAGGTTGTTGATGACACCACTGACTGGAATAGTGATGAATGCTGCCTCTGTAAGATGGATGGGAGTTTAATATGCTGTGATGGTTGTCCTGCTGCATACCACTCAAAATGTGTTGGAGTTGCTAATGATCTTTTGCCAGAGGGTGACTGGTATTGCCCTGAGTGTTCAATTGACAGGCATAAACCTTGGATGAAACCCCAAAAGTCACTTCGAGGTGCAGAGTTATTAGGAATTGATCCTCGTGGTCGGCTATTCTTTAAAAGCTGTGGTTACCTTTTAGTGTAAGTTGATCCTTTTTCCTCTTTACATGGCTCGGTATAATATCACTCTGCTGCTGTTACTTAGTACAAAAGGCTATTTTTTTCTTCTTATTCATAGGTCACTAAACTCTTATTTGTGAACTACCCGAGCATCGTGCTTAAAATCATTTTTCATGAGAACTAAACGTGAATTTATACTCAGTTCCATTGACATATCTTGGAAAACCCAATATATCATGAAGCGTGAATGTTCTGGTGGTTGTGCCATATTTATCTCAAGATGCATGAGTACTAACTGAAGATGTATGATCCCACACCACATACAAGCAAGCGCTGCCTTTCTTCTTTTATTTTAGGCGTTGCAGCATCCGGCTATTATAGTGAGGTGTTTCAATCTAATTGAGAGTAAGTAGTGAGGCTAGGTTGTTGCATTTGCTTGCAGTGATTAGGGTCTGACCTCAGAAGTGCTATTTCTTTCTGGCAGAAAACTACTTGGTATTCGGGCCAAGAAAAAGGACAATTGGGTTTAATATGATTCTTTTAGAGCTTCTGTAGACTGATTTTGATGGATATCTTGTCCATCCTTGTAATTTTTATTTGTTTTTAGTAAAAGTTTGTGTTTCTTATAAAAGAGTAGTGAGGAAGTCTTGTTCTCCAGCAGGCAGGGATGTTAGCTTTTCTCCTTTGTATTTTATATTCCATCTACATTTGATTATTTGATTTTGATTAAGCAAATAACAGTTGTCCATCCATGGATGACATTGACAGGCTATAAGTAAGGTTGAGATGCGGTTTCTGAGATGCGGTTTCCACTTTTATTGCTAAAATCTGAGTGTACAGGCACCTCCTAGTGCCTTAAACAAGCCACTTCATATTCAGGAAACACTTATGGAGACCATTTTATAACAGAGAGGATGTAATCTACTTCTATGTTGAAATGGTCACGGAAAACATGAATCCTGTCATCAAAGTTATTTAGCAAAGGGTTTAGATAGAACTTTAACCATTAGGTGTTACTGAAGATAATCCTATCAAAAGTGCTAGGGAAGATAATTTTCTAAAGAATCTTACTGAGTTTGGTGGATAGTTTTGCTTGTTAGTTTTGTTATGGTTTGAATATACTTGGAAGCCTAGTGATCTAGCTATTCTAAGATTCTTATGTGAATTAGTATGTTCATTTTTGTTTTCATGAGTTAATAATTGAAACTATTGTGGATTAAATGAAAATGTAAAATGTTGTAATTTTATTTCTCTAGAATATTTACTGCTTCCTTTCATCACTTTGGTATGTGTTTGGCTTCATCTGTTTATGGATGTTGCACTTGCAGATCAGATTCTTGTGACACTGAATCCAAATTCAACTACTACCACAGAGATGATCTGATTAAAGTTATCAAAGTGCTAAGGTCTTCAGATTTTTTTTATGGTGGGATATTAGTGGAAATCTTTAAGCACTGGGATATTCCTGTTAGCTTTAATGGAGCAAATAGTAACATTGGCTGCTCAGTACCCCAAGACCCATCGGCATTTCCAGAAACATGTGCTGTTAAGAATGAGACTTATGAGGCTAGAAAACTGCAAGAGAACTCTTGTAATATTGGCTCGGATGTTTCCAAGTCTATTAACTTGTTAGATTCAATGACCGTGACAGCAAGTCCAAATATAACTCCTTCAAGGTCAGTCATTCAGTACGATTCAGATAGACCTGCTGATTTTTTAAATCAATCAGATTTGGTGGGAAAACTTTACTCTGAAGATTGTTCTTTGACATCTACTTCTATAACCACTAGAAAAAGGGACACTTCAGAAGTGCATTGTGGGATGGGTTACATGAACTGTTACAGTTTTGGCCAAATTGCTTCGTCTGTTGCAGAGGAGTTGACGCGTAAATCATCTGACAAAATTAAGGAAGATACAATAATAACAGAAGAGGAAATAATATCAGCACAGATGAAGACCATTTTAAAAAAATCTTCCAAATTTTCTGGGCCGAATGTTGGGAACCTTAATCTAGATGCACAGAAAGAGAAATGTGGTTGGTGCTTCTCTTGCAAAGCTCCTGCTGATTATGGGGATTGCTTGTTTATCATGAGTATGGGGCCTGTTCAGGATGTTTCTAATAGTAATATAACTGGCTTTCAATCGAAAAGGAACAAGGACGGCCATCTTAATGATGTCAGGTGTCAAATCCTATCCATTCATGATCGCCTGCAGGGACTTCTTCTGGGCCCATTGTTGAATCCCCACCACAGGGAACTGTGGCGTAAAAGTCTTCTTAAGGCATCTGATCTTGCCTCTATTAAACATTTGCTGCTGATGGTAAGGATTTGTTTATTTATTTCAATCTGTGTCTAGTATAGAGTTTGTTAATTTGCATCTGCTAAATAATTAGTCTGGTGTTGATATAATTTTTTTTTATATATACTTTTGTTCTTACACATTTGTTAATTTGCATCTGCTAAACAATTAGGCTGGCATTGATGTCAAAATTTTGATATATTTATGTTCTTGCACGTTAGTTCGGTTCACTTTACAGTATATATATCACTTCTCCCTGCTTTTCTGGTTTTGTTTTCTTCTCAAAATACTCATTAGCCATCATTTGGAAACCCTAGTGCATTATATTCATGTACGGTGTGCACAAATTTGTATAATGTATAAAAATTCAAATATCTTTGTGCACTTCAAAAACAAAAATACAAAAGAAAAAAATGTGTTTGTTAGTGTATGTGTATTTATTGTAAAATAGCTCCATTGTTTGATTGCAAAGAGGCTTTTGTATTTCCATAACTTGCGTGGCTATCTTGATTTTGTTCTTTGATGCCCTCTTATTTTTGGTTGTATGCATGACACAGTTAGAGGCAAATCTGCATCATCTTGCACTTTCAGCAGACTGGTTGAAACATGTAGATTCTGTTGTTACCATGGGTTCAGCTTCTCATGTTGTGACTTCTTTACGTGCATACTCAAAGAATTTTATTAACAGAAAGAGGCCCAAGTGTTCAGATATTGAGCCCACCCCCACTTCAAATGCTGCCAGTGGATTAGGAATGTTTTGGTGGAGGGGTGGTAGGCTTTCTCGTCAGGTGTTCAGTTGGAAGGTTTTGCCTCGTTCCTTGACTTCCAAGGCTGCCAGACAAGGTCTGCTAATTCTTTTCTATTGCTTATGTGTAATTTTGCATGGTGGAGATTTTTTACAGTTAAATAAACTGAATTATTATTCTGAATTCGTTTGAAGTTCTTAAATTCTGCAGCTGGGTGTTCAAAGATACTGGGTATATTGTATCCTGAAAATTCAGAATATGCGAAGAGAAGCAAATCCATTTCTTGGCGAGCTGCTGTTGAGGCATCGACTAGTGCAGAACAGCTTGCTTTGCAGGTATATTTTCCATACCTGTTTCCTTTAAATGGTGATGTTCAGGTGTTTTCAGTGCCCTTTTCTTGCTTGCTCTGGTATGATTTTGTTTTTGTTTGTTAATTGTCCCCCAACTTGAGTGGTTTTGAGTCCAAAAACATTGTTTGCTCACCCGTATAATTCATGCTTCTGAATAGGAACTATCTAACTTTTTGTCAGTAAAAAATTTGCTATGGTTTCAGGTTAGAGAACTTGATTTGAACATTAGATGGAATGATATTGAGAATTCACACCCTCTCCCTACTTTGGACAAAGAGTCTAGAAAATCAATCAAGCTGTTCAAGAAAGTTATTGTCCGCAGGAAGTGTTCTGAAGGGAAAGTGGTTAACTATCTTCTTGATTTTGGCAAGAGAAGAGGTATTCCTGACATTGTCAAGAAACATGGTTCTGTGCTTGAAGAACCGTCTAGTGAGAGGAAAAAGTATTGGCTGGATGAATCATATCTTCCTTTGCATCTTTTGAAAAACTTTGAGGAGAGAAGAATTGCCCGCAAGGCAAGTGATGTGAAGTCTGGTAAAGTTATTGAGGTCGGTAGAGTAGCAAAGAGGCCCAGGGAAAAAAAGGGATTTATGTATTTGTTTTCAAAAGCAGAAAGATCTGAGTATCATAAATGTGGACATTGCAACAAAGATGTCCTGATGAGGTAGTACAAATTTGTTCTCTTGCATGTAGTTGTTATCTTATATTTTTGTTCTGCTTGTCACTGTTTGTATTTCCCATGATAGCTTGTTTTCTTCACAGTAAAGTAAAGTGTGGGGATGCCTTCATTCGGAAACTACTAATTTCTGGAGTTAGGCCCCGTTTGGTTCATGGGAAAGGAGACTTGGGAATGGGAATTCAATTGCTTTCCCATGTTTGGTAAGTCCAGGCATGGGAAATGGTTGCCTGGCACATGAGAAAGTAGGGGGGAAAGTGAAGCCCTCCTCTCAACTTGGGTTTTGTTTTCCCTCCTCATGGGAAAGTTTGGGAAAATGAGCCAACATTCAATGCATAATTTTCATGACAATTTTGTCCCCATGAACAATTTAGAATTACAATGTATCATTAAATGCTCTCTTTTTTTATTTGATTTAATATGGGTATAATTGGAAAATTATACAAACTTTGTTTTCCATTCCTATTCAAAACAAACATGGGAAAGGAAACAAAGTGAAATCTCTGGTTACTTTCCCGACTTTACCAAACGTGGGAAATGAATCTTTCATTTCCTGTTCCTTGGGAAATGACATGGGAAGTGATTTCCCCTCAAATCCATTCCGTGAACCAAACAGGGCCTTAGTGCTATAAATTATTGTTCCTGATATCTGGAGGATTGAAATAGTCATTGGACTAATGGAGTTTCGTTAGCCTCTTGCATAGGTTGTTCTATCAAAACATTGAGGTCCCTGTTAAGAAAAATTAGGAGGGATTTGGAACACCAGTTGTGATGTTTGAGTAGATTCTATTATATGAATAGATGATCAGCTGTTGTGCTTTCCTAGTCTTGTCAAAGGACCAATTATTTGAGATTTTTTTTTTCATGTTACATGTTAAATGTTGTATTACTTCTGTTTTCTAATTTTCATCTTATAGATTTTTGTTTTGAAATATAACAGGGAAGCTGTGAGCTGCCAGTACTGCAAAGGTGTGGTATTCTGTCTCCGTGTCTCTCTGTCTGTCCGTCTGTCTGTCCGTCTGTCTCTCTCTCTCTCTCTCTTTCTCTCTCTCTCTCTCTCTCTGTGCTGGGGTAACACATGGTATTAGTATTTTGTGTCTCGCAGGGTTTTTTTTAATGTATTTTGTAATTTAATTAAATCATCAACATCATACTTAAATTTCTTATAATCCCAGTCTCTTAATTTATGTACCACTTATGGGATCTGCAGTTACCTTTTGTGCTTGAAAGTAACTATGTACCAACAATGGGAACTAATTATAACACTAGGGCTTCTGATGGCTAGTGATCCAACTTTATTTGGCTATCATGCTCCTGTTAATGTTCTGAAATTTATAGTCTCAGCTCTTTTCTGTGGGACATTTCTTTCCCCATTCTTGTCATTGCATTTTGGCAACTATATTGAAGTAGCAAATCTTTTATGTACTCTTTGTTATTTGCTTGTCTTTCTTTTAGTGTACAGGTAATTAAGATGCATTACCTATTTTCATTTTTTGTTACTTTTTAATGAAAAATGATGCAACTACAACTTCATGCTTGATGCCTGTCATTGATTTGCATTTTGTCTTAATCTTGATATCTGATTATTAAGGTATAAATTTCAGGTTTTTACCACAAAAGGCATGCCAGGAAGTCTGCTGGGGCCGTTGTTGCTCGGTGTAAATATACATGCCACCGATGCCAGATTGGGGTGTGTGCGAAGATTGACACAAAAAGAAGGAAAGTTGAAACAAAAGGAGGGAAAGTACAGTCACAGAAATGTAAGAATTCTCAAACAGAACGCAGATCGTTGCGTTTGAAAAACAACAAAAAAGCTTTAGCTGGAGGACAGCAACTAAGATTGAAAAATAGCAAAAAAATTCCAGCATCTGTACCTCTACGTCGTTCTCCTAGGAAAGTTAAATGCTTGCCATTGCAAAACAAAAAGCGTAGCAAACGCAAGAAAGGGAAAAAAAGCAAGTCCAATACGAGGACATGTAAGAAACCAAAGAGAGTTACTTCTTGGCAGAAGAAGAGAACACAAGTTTGTCACAGATACTGGCTTAATGGTCTTCTGTTGTCTAGAAAGCCAAATGATGAACGTGCTATGCTTTTTAGGGATAAAAAACTCCTTGCGCATTCTGGATGTTCGCCTGTCATTCTTGATCAACTCAAATGCCCCCTTTGTTGTGAAGCAAGTTATACGTCTGCTTTAAATTATATTTCTTGTGAAATATGCAGAGGTAATGATTAGTTATGTAAGTGCACTTCAAATGTAATTTTGGTTTGAGCTGGTTCAGAAAGTTTTTGTTGAATATTGGCTCTCTGATTTAGTATATCATGATTCATGCAATTAATCTCCACTGTTTGATCTAATTCCTCCGCAATTTACTTAACTTTTTTTTTTAAACATCTATTCTTTTCCTTTTTTACATGCAGTATGGTTCCATGCTGAGGCTTTTGGACTGAGTTCAGAGAACATTGATAAGCTTGTTGGATTTAGGTGCCACATGTGTCGTCAAAGGAACCCTCCTGTCTGCCCCCATCTGGTAGTTGTGAAAACTGATGTGTCCCAGTTGGCTGAAGCTCAAAATGATGCTGGAGTTGACTTTTCTGAGGAAGTACCTAACACAGTCCCGCCTTTAAGTGAGGTACATATATGCATAGCAAACTTTGGCCGTAATAATTGTGCTGGGTTTGTTGATGCAATAGCAATCGTAAAACGAATATATAGTCTCTTGTAAATCTTATGTCACTTTGAGCTCAGTAGTCTGGTATTAAATTGTGGGGGGTGGTATTATATTGACTCTTGAGTGCATAATGTTTATTATGGGTTTGAGGTTGTCAAATTAGTTATTGATGCACTTTTCGACCAAAAAAAGAAGTTATTGATGCACTTCTCGTCCATCTTGTATTTTCATATACTTTTATTAGTAAGGTTTGTGTCTCTTGCAGAAATTAAATTGTAATGGTTTAGATGAGTTTATGATAGTAGTGATTTTTTTTTTTTTCTTTGGTAATATAAAGTTTGTGATGGACTTACCAATGAACTACAATTGCAGATCACATGCAATTGAATACTTTTGGCATTTCAAGATGGGTACTTCAATGGGTTGAAGCATCTTCAACTCAAGATTTTCAACGACATTGAAGTAAAATTTCATAGGAAATGCGTCGCAAGGCAAAGTGCTTTCCCATGTGATGAAGTTGTGGCAGTGAAGCCATGTATATCAAGAACCATCGGAAAGAGCAATGACCGACAGGAAGCCGAAGTGGTATAACTCATGCCTTAAACATAACTATCTTCCTACAAGAATTTAAAAAAAAAAAAAAGAAAAGAATTTCCGCCTGCTTTCATTATAAAAGGTAGGACCTTTGTTGTAGATTCTCATGTGTAATTTTTGCCACCTTGCAGGTTTCTAATTATTTTTGTAAGTGTTCTGTTTCTAACATGTAAAGCATTTGACGACAGTTGCAACACCTGAGGCTGGCGACGTTTAGATTTGATTGTAGAAACTCCTGCATTTTCCATCATGTACGAGGCAGGGTGATATGGTTTGATATTAGTTCATTTAGCCGAGACTAACAATGATTAATGAATTTGCAATTGAAATTGTGTAGACAGAAGAGAACTAGTTTGGTTTTAGCCTTTAGGAGATGGTAGACCGTAGACGTTAGTGCAACCAATTTATTCCTTCAGTCAAAGTAACTGACAGTAACAGCAGTTAGATTTTAGACTGCTCGTAGATTATTACAGACGGCTTCTCAAGTTGGTTTGAGCTTCTGTGGATGGCTTTGGTTGTCTGCTTGGTTTGTATTGTTACAACTTACAATTATATTTGGGGGAAAAAAAAAAAAGGGAGAGTAAATAAGATTCGTACTGTTTACCAAAGAAAGCCCAGAGTAAATGCGATTTGTACTGTTTACAAGAAATGGGTAATCTGTTTTTCCTTGTACATTATATTGTAAATCCATGTTTTAGTGGATGTCACCATAATACCTACTACCTAATAAATGACTCACCCCTCCATACCTAATATATGACTCACCCCACAATGTATTTGTAAAGTAGTGGTGAATACTGTATTTTTTATGCCTATAAATACAAGGTATTAAGAGAATGAAAAGATAAGCTTTAGAAGAGCAATTTTTATGGTTATTCTCTTCCTCCAAATTCCCTCTAAATTTTCCTAATTTTATAACACGTTATCAACACAAATATCTCCCAAATACCAGCTGAGTACTCCGATCAATTCCCCCTGTTTCAGTCTTTCTTTCTTGGGAGTCTTTGAACTTCACCACCAAACTAAAATACCAACCGATCAAAACTAAAATACCAACCGACCAAAACTAGTGACAAAGTAACACTGTTTCTGTCACAAACAAGAGAAGAAAAGGTTAAAGAAAACACAAGCCAGAAAAACACCGACCACCGTCTCATTCTTTATCTCCATGGAATCACTACAGAAAGAAAGCCATACTTCTACGAAAGAGATACTTACCAGGGATCTGAAGCAGTGGAGATGTGGCCAAAGTGAGATGCTGACTGTCAGAAAGAAGAGAAACAATAATTATCAAGAGCTCGACCTGAAGCTTCTTCTCTTCTATTCTTGTGTGTTTTTCATTCGTCTTTGGTGCCTATTTATAGGCATAAGAAATATCTAGTTTTCCACCGTAAGTGGTCATATACATCATTGGTGAGTCATAAGGTAGGTTACAATCACATCATGAGGGGTACAAATATGGTGGTAGGAATTGTGGGTAAAAGAGATATAGTGGGCATCCATAATAATTATTATGGATGTATATGAAATTGAAAATCATATTTCTTTCACCCACAATTCCTGCCACTATATTTGTATCCCCCATGATGTGATTGTAACCTACCTTATGACTCACCAATGATGTATATGACCACTTATGGTAGTAAATTATGTATTTCTTATGCCTATAAATAGACACCAAAGATGAATGAAAAACATACAAGAATAGAAGAGAAGAAGCTTGAGGTTAAGCTCTTGATAATTATTGTCTCTTCCTCTAAATTTTCTCCATAATTTCCATAGTTTTATAACACGTTATCAGCACGAGTCTCTCACCAACCGAAGTTCTTGTAAGTTTCAATCTTGGTATCCCTCTTCCTTTATAATTTTTGTTGTATTTCAATTCATTTGTTTCACTAACATGCATATATGATATCTTATGAAGTTTATGTGGCTAATGCTTTATTTGCACAAGGATCCTCCAAAGTTGATGACAAGAATGCATATGGATGCTATCAAAGAAATTTAAATTTATGATGTTTTAGATCACCACTAACCAATTGTGCAGGAATCTCAATATAATTATATTGATATGAAAATTTAATTTAATTTGATTTGATATAAAATAATATATATATATATATATATATTTGGTGGTAGTTTTATCTTCACATTTATTTTAATTTAAAGTATGGAGTAGAATTAGTACCCATACAAGTACATTCATTTTATCAGATGTTTACTTTATTATTTAAAGTGTGGTGTGGTTTATCGTCCGTATCAGCAATATTTATTTTATGAATTTATTTTACAAGTTCATTATGACTCATGGATCTAAATAATATATAATATTTTTAGATGTTTTCCGGTTTTATATAAATAATGTAATATGTTATATATATATATATATATATATACAGTCCCGATCTCTTAGACCACAGGATTCCAAGAGATTGTGGTCACTTACCGTTGAATATTAATCCAATGGTTCAAAAAAAGTTTCTTAAAAGGAGTGCAAGAGTAAGTGAACCGTTGAATTTACATCCAACCGTGAGTGACCACAAATCTTTTGGACCCCTGTAGTCCAAAAGATCAGGACTGTATATATATATATATATATATATATATATACCAATATATTTGCAACAAATATTTTGTTGTGATTCATTTTTGTAGGAAAAGATGATCTTGGTTACACTCCATGCTTGTTCTGATGGGGATGAAAGAAAAGAATGGAGAATTAAGACTTGAAGATCTTGATCCTCTATATATTTAATGAAGGGCTTGAAGATCCTAAATTCTACCCATGTAAAGGAATAAGCCAGAAGCTACAATTTGTATACATCTGAAAAGGCCTAAAGATTCTTTTATATACCTGTGTGTACATATATAATTTTATGGTTCATCAAAATAAAAGTATGATTAAAGTTAAGATGAACCATGGAGATATATCAAGTAGTAGTTGGTTCTTTTACTTCTATTATGTTTTTAAATTTTAAGATACTCATAAGTTGTGTAATCTCATTTGAGCTGTAAATCCCAATGTACATGGTGCTAAAGTTATTCAATTTATTGAGAATAACTTTAGCACCATGTACTTGAATTAAAAAAGAATTTTGTTGAATTCAAATATTGGAACCAGAAGTTCATATCATAATATTTTAAACCTAAAGTTTAAATAGTGAACAAATATAATAATTATAGAACCAGAAGTTCTAAGTGATATGAGAAATTTTTTATTCGTATGTACTATCATATTTACAGTCAAGGACGGAACCGGAAATTTTTTAATGGGTGGGCTAGCTAAAATTATTAGATTACAATTTCTATAGTTTTTTCTAGAAATAAAAGTATATATTAAATCATATATACCATGCACATGGGTTACACCACAGTGAACCCGGGTTCGATTCATGTAGGAGACAATCTTGAGGCAATCCAATATAATACTCACCTTCCCCAGCAAATAACAAAAAATAAATCATATAAACCATGCTAGTTCATAATTTCATTGACTAAAGTTATCAACCATCAAATCCAATTTTGATACATATTATTTGACATCTCCATTGGAGATGCTCTTAACTGAGCAAACAAATTAATTATAAGATGATTATAGGCCTATAGTTTGAGTGGACAATGGGTTACTAGACTACATTTGGGTGGACTACTAATCTTTTACAAAGTGAAATCACATTAAAATAAATATAATATTTTTATATATTTTTTAAAAGTTACATGGGCTAGAGCCCATGGTAGCCTTGTTGAGGAAAAGGATTTGTATCAATAGTAGGAGCTTTCTCTGCTATCTTCAATTTTCCTAAGGCTAGTGCTTCTTGGACAACATCCTTGAAAACAACACAACTGTTGGAAGTGTGATTCTAAAATTTTTGCCATTTGCAGTACTGTCTCCCCTTCAATTCTTCTGATTTTGGTAGCTTGTGTCCAGGTAGTGTATCTATGGCCTTTTGAAACATCATTTCATCAAACAAAACATCTAACTTTGATAAATCAAGGGTATAAACCTTGTTTGCTGGCTGTTTGTTTGGAATAAAACCTCCAGTGAAGGGTGGTGGTTTTTGATCATTTGGTGCCTTGAGTAAAGCTTTGCAGCTTATAGGCCTTTTCATTTTAGCTAGTTCTACCACAGCTACCACGGGTTTCTCTGGCTCTTGTTCATCTTCTGATTTCACCTCAACCAAATGTACAAAAGATGAAGGGGTCTTGTAATAGGCACCTTTAGAAGTATTCTTCTTTCAATAGCTCTTCATACTTGGTAACTTTATCTACCAGTTTTGCCAAGTCTCCAAACACCACTCCATCAAATCTCTTTCCCAAGGAGATCTTTGGTGATGTATAAGCCATCTGGAAAAAATGCCTTTCCTTCTATTGGAGTTCTACACTTCATTTTAAGCTTTTTGAACTTGGTGATGAAGTCTTGAGCTGGCTCATTCTTACTTTGTTTAAGCGTAGTCAAATCACTAATAATGACTTCAGGTTGGATTCTGTAGTAATAATCATGAAAAAAATTCTCCATTTGTTCCCAAGTATTGACAGGACCGACCCAAATTTTACTTTGGAGTGTGACTCGAGCCCTGTGAGTGTTTGACACCTGGCGAATGCCGAGCACAAATGACAAAATTGCCCTTCTAACTAGAAAGAAAATTTTCTATTAGTTAGACTTCTGCTGAAAATTCGACAGAGTCTCCATTGTAATTTGCTCGTTTCCCAAAAGTTTCCACATGTCAACAAACATTTATATATCACAATCGTTCAACATGCATTAAATTATATCAAAGCAATCAAGCATCATATCATTCTGGCCTCAGGCCTCAACAATTCAAATAAATCATTCTGCTAATAAAATTCATCTCAACTTTCAGAACATCAATAATACACTAGCAATCTCAAACACTCCAACTCATGGCTGCACCTTGTAACATTAGGCTGCCTACGTACCTTTACTTAGGGATCAAGCCACACGTAGTTCTTTCACTTTAATAATGTAATTGAATATCTCATTCATTCATCATATTGCCATGTGTTTTGCAAATCAAACTGAATTCTCATGTACATGATGTACTCAATCATATTCACAACTCTAAAGAAATACTTTGCAACTTCCCAATACTCATAACAGTCATATACTGATTATAGATAAGCCATACAATGAACTCCCTCTATTTTAGTTTAAGAACATCTCAAAACTGAAATTCTCTTCACCTAGGTGTACCACCATTCTTGATTCATCAATTCCATTAATACCGTCAATTCCATCCTCGCAGGCCTCGGAGACACCAAGTCTACTCGAGCCGTAATCCTCGCAGAGCTCGGAGATACCACTTCTATCCGAGCAGCAATCCTTGCTCCAC
>NC_047653.1:18286971-18370743 GCF_902201215.1 Prunus dulcis | reverse complement strand
GGTTCCCAAAACACATGGGCATTATTTATAAATGACACTATTTTAAAGCAACTAAGGGGTACCCTCGATGAATTTGGGGCGGGTCCTGTCAGCTATGTAATGAGATTGTATACATGGAAACTTCTCATCATCCCTAAATCCTGAATATGTTGCTGGTCATAGGAACATTGATTGGGCGTCAATATTCAGCAAAGACCAGTACACAGTATCATCTCTATGTGTAGTGAATGGCAAGGTCTCAAGTCATTAAGTGTGGAGACACATTGATATGTGTGTAGATTCTTGTAGAAGAACAAGTACATTGAACACTTGAAAGAAGAAGTCTTGAAATCTTACCAGGATAATCATATAAAAGAAATGACCGGAGCAATTGTCAAAGTCAACATGTTGATCGGAGCAATTGACCAAAGTCAAATAGTTCGACCGGATCAATTAAGTAAGACTATAATTATAATTTAATATTTAAATTATAATTAAAAGATTAATTATGAAATTAATATTGATATATAGAAATATTGGATTGGGCTTTTAAATATGATTTAAAAAGAAATGGACAAAATAGCCCAATAGCCTATTGGGGCCAAGGGATAAGTGGCATAAGATGACATGACCCATGGACCAAATGGAGCCCCAATACCCACCCACAAATTTGGCAACTAAGGAGGAGCTCTCCCCTTGCCTTTTTGTGTTGTCCTATATAAGCTAAGTGTTGGAGAAAACCTAGCTAGGGTTTTTGGTTTCCTACTTTGGTTGATGAGTGATCATCTTTGTATCTCATCTTCCATAAACCAAAAATTGGTCCAATCAAGAAGTAGACTAGCATCCATACTTCTTGATTGCCTTCTCTTCATCTCTAGGAGCATTCGGTGTGGTGAGCTAGAGGACTCCAATCTTGGTGCCTTAAGGTGAAGGAGTCAAAATCAAGAGAAACAAAAGGCCTTTCCAACAAAGGTGTTCATTCTTGAGAAATCAAGAAAAGGTCATCAAAGGTAAAGATTTATTCCCTTTTTCATTTTTCTATTTGTGTTCAAAGAGACTAGGCTAAGATACTTGGTTTAAAATGAAAAAGGTTAGCTTAACTAGTATAAACAAAATGAATCTGCCATTTAGAATGTTTTTGTTGTATAGGTTGTGGCTAAAGTTCATTTCCTAAGCATTAGATGCATGTTTCCTTCAAGTGGCATCAAGAGCAAAGGTTTAGTCTCTTTGAACCTTTTATTTTGGTTATTGGTTTTAATATGGGCTTGTTTTCAAACTTATGTGATATATGTGTTAGATTTTTTATTTTATGTCACTTATTCATAGGATATGGGATATAAGATAAATAAGTAGGAGTATGAAAAGAAAAATCAAGAGATGACACCAATGAGGGTGGCGGCAAGGAGGGGCTTTTTGGGTCTTGTGTTTGTCCATATGTGAAATGTTTACACATGGTTGTGTTAGTCTTGGAATTCTAAGCATGGATATGATTTTGGCATGAATTTAGGATTTTTGTGTGATTTATGAAGAGTCATAAAGATTTGAAAAATGTTTTTGAAATGTTCTCGATGTTCATAGGAATTCTTGGCAAGCATGCTTTTTGATCTTATTTGATATTTGACATTTCTATGTTGAATGTTAGTCAAAAACATTTTATGACATCCTATGACATTTTCATATAGTATATAGTTTTTGTCCCCTAAAGTTTTAAAAAGAAACCAATGAAAATGAAGATGCTTTTTGGGTACAAAAGATGGTACCACCTTGTGGTCCCAAAATCACACCATCTTTTTCAAAATATCAACACACACACACTCTCTCCTACGTGGCCGGCCCCACCCAAGGATCCCTTTTGGGGTCCGCATGCAATTTTTGTAAATTAGGGGCTGTTTATGCAATTGTTGGAAAATTACAGTGTTGCCCAAAACTTTAATTAATTTCTGTTTTCCCCATTTCACTAAATGACAAAGTGTTTTCATCATTTTGTGAAAATTGTTATTTATTTGAAATAAATGTTTCATTAAAATTAAGCCCATATTATCCGATAAAATTTTAGAATTAGATTCTAATTAAGCCCATATTATCCAATAACAAATTTTAGAATCAGATTCTAAGTTAATTATCTAATGAACTAAATGTTTCATTGAAATTACGCCCATATTATCCAATAAATTTTTTTAGAATTAGATTCTAAGTTAATTATCTAATGAGATTAAATAATCAAAGAGATGATTATGGACTTATGAACACAAATACATGACACAATGTGATTGGCCGATTATTCATTAGATGAATGGAATAGGTTTGATTTATTGGTTTGTAAATTAATATGGGCTTGCATGCCTCTCCTCTCTCTTAATCTTAAATGTAATTCCCTTAAAGTCCATTGGGCTTTAACTTCTCTATCTCAAGTTCTCTATTCTCAAATAGTTATAGCGAAGAAGGAAGATTAAGAGAAGAAATAATTAAGTCAAGATTACTTGTATTATTCATGGATCCAACGCCCAGTAACAACCATGAATGTTTTAAGTAGTTAAGACACGTAATGTAACAACCCGATCCTAAATCAATTTTTAATTAATAATTTATTCTAAGAAAAGACTATTTTGCCCTTAGAATAATTTATTAGGATAAAAGTTGACTTTTTGATCGGGGAGGAATTTGGAGATTCCACTTATACCGTTGCACAGAGCACGTCGAAATGAGTCTGTAGACATGTGGTGGACTCAAATCCGAGTAGTATTGAAGAAAATACGATCAAAATACAATAAGGGGAAAAACCGTAATTTTGAAAAGTCAGATTTTTAGAACTCTCTCTCCCTCTCTCTCTCTCTCTCTCTCTCTCTCTCTCTCTCTCTCTCTCTCTCTCCACGACAGAGCCCCCTCGCTCTTCGTTTTTCCTCCAGCCGACAACCTTCATCCTCCATAACCATTGCCACCGGCCACGAGACTGGTGCCAAAAGGACCGACCCTTCATCCTCAATAACCACTGCCACCGGCCACAAGACCAGTGCCAAAAGGACCGGCCTAGCTCCGCCGTCCTGTCTCACCCAATCCCTGCCACCAGCCACCGCTCGTGCCGTAGGAGAACTCAAAGAAACAACCTTATTTTGACAGGATTTTTCACTGGCTCGATCTCTCTCCTCCGATCGCCATTTTCGGTGATCAAGGTATGGAATCTCATCTACTCTTCAAGCTCTAGCTGATGGTTGGGTAGGATTTGATCAATTTCTAGCCTAGGTGAGTTGATTTTGGATCCAAAGTTTAGCCGGTTTTGGGATCACGATTTCGGCCACTTTCAGCCATTTTTTGGGGTATGTCCAAAAACAAAAGTGTCTCCAAACGAGGTTTTACACCTAGGGTAGGAATCCTGGTTGGCGGTTTGGAGTTTTTCCAGCCGCCATAATTTTATCTGCACACCCATGAGCTGTCGGGGCATGGATAAGGTAGTGGGGGCCACATTTTATCCTAGAATGATCTCTTGGTCCTCACGAGCGTGTAGGTACTTTCGGATTCCAATTTGGTTAACGTTTGAACCCCTAATGGATCTCGCCTATCATGCGATTTCCGGGTTCGATACGTTTGAACTGTTGGATCATAGTCAATTTCATATATGTTGATCTAGGAAATTCCCGGATCTTATAGGATTCGACGGATTGTAAAATGGAGTCCCGGATACTCCGGAAATGCCAACCCTAGTGGTAGGTTTACAGTAATTGCCCGATTGTGTGATCGTGGGTAATCCGACCGTCCGATCGAGACCAAACTCTCGGGACATATGTCCTAGGCATATTGAAATCTTTAAGGACTCCCAGATTTGTGATAGGAGGTCGTGGGCCCGCCGGGCCCGGTTGATCAAGTTTAGGGGGTTTGACCTCTCAGTTGGCCATGAGTCTTCCGAGGTAGTTTTATCCTTCGAGAAATGTTAGAACGACCGTGTAAACGGGTCCTGATCGAAACATGAGTTTTTAGAATCATATTATGGTTTTTCAAACCCACCACAAGGGTATCCCCTAGTTGCTTTGAAACAATGTCATTTATAAAGGATGCCCCACGTGTTTCGGAGACTTCTGAACCGTGTGGTGTGAGGAATGCGGTTCATGTTGACCAACGGTCCCTTGAGGCCTGTGAGGATTGCGGCTTGGATAAAAGTGGTATCTCTGAGGCCTGCAAGGATTGCGGCTCGAATAGAAGTGGTATTTCGGAGGCCTGCGGGGATTATGGCTCGGATAGAAGTGGTATCTCCGAGGCCTGCAGGGATTATGGCTCGGATAGAAGTGGTATCTCCGAGGCCTGCAAGGATTGCAGCTCGAGTAGACTTGGTATCTCCGAGGCCTACGAAGATGTAATTGACGGTATTAATGGAATTGACAGATCAGGAATGGCGGTACTCCTTGGTGGAGAGAATTTCAGTTTTGAGATGTCCTTAAACTAAAGTAGAGATAGTTCAGTGTATAGCTTATTTATAATCAGTATATGACTATTACGATTATTGGGAAGTTGCAAAGTATTGTTTTAGAGTTTTAAATAAGATGTTCAATTACATTATTAAAAGGAAAGAACTGCGTGTGGCTTGATCCCTCAGTAAGGGTACGTAGGTAGCCTAATGTTACAAGGTGCAGCCACAAGTTGGAGTCTTTGAGATTGTTAATGTACTACTGATATTCTGAAAGTTGAGACGAGCTTTATTAGCAGAATGATTTATTTGATTGGTTGGGGCCTGAGGCCAGAATGATATGATGCTTGGTTTCTTAGATATAATTTAATGCATGCTAAACAGTTAGGTTATATAGGTATATGCTTATTTGACAAGTGGAATTTTTGGGGAAATAATCAATTCATAGAGGAGACTCTGCCTAATTTTCGGCAGAAGCCAAACTTAAGGAAAATTGATTTCTAGTTAGAAGGGCATTTCGGTCATTTGTGCTCGGCACTGGCCAAGTGTCGAACACTCACAGGGTTTGGCTTAGATTCCAAAGTGGAATTTGGGTCGGGTCCTGTCACGTAATAAAATCAACCTCCTTCCAAAAGCCTTAGATCCGACATCTTGACTAGATGTTTGATCGAAATCAAGTCCATAATCATCCATAAGCCTATAGATGATTATTTATCTAAACTTAAGGAAATGCAAAGACTTTTCATTAGTAGTAGTGGGAGTATCGTACAACTAGTAATATTCCCAAATCTCAAATAAAAGAGTTTTATGAAATTGATTTGATTTGCAAAACAAATAGTGGGAGTATCGTACAACCACTAATATGATTTAGAATAATAGTTGTCCTAGGCCAAGTAGTTTAATTGGATTAAACATGTTTATGATGAGACCTTAAAACGCTCAATTAACTAAATTAAGTAGAAAAAAGACAGACTTTTTGAAAGCCTAGTCGTGGCTTTTCACCATGGTTAATTCTGAATAGGCTTGACCCTTGTGAAGGCTTTGCCTCATATATGGGGGGCTAACAGCAAGATGTTATTGCTTAGGAAGAATTCATTTATACATTGGATGTTGCAAGGATAAACTCAAACATGGACCAACATTCTATTATGATGAGGTTCATGATTGTATCACTACACTTTGCAAGAATGGTGGGCTAATATTTAACTAGTACAATGATGCCTAACCATAATATTCGGGGGTAGAGGCCAAATTATATGGGAACTCACATCATGATGTGAATGAGTAGAAGGACTCTCTCTTTATTATTTGTGTTATCCCTAGATCCTATTATGGTGCAGTGATCCAAATAATAGGGAGCCTTCTATCCCGCTATGAGATATCTTACAAAAGTCTCTTGTATTCCATTTTTGAGGGATTATGGAAATCATTTAAAATAGTGGGAGGAGCCATAGAATTTAAAGTCCCTAAATCTATGGCCTTAACCAAAACAATCTAATTTTATTTCTGTTATGTTTGTAGATACTTCTGTAGAACCCTATTCATAACACATTACAAAAAAGCAAGCCTCAAAGCAACCATATAATATCAAAAGGGATTAGTTTTCATAAGGATGCTAAAAGGAAGAAGAGATGTAATGTACATCTTTCATACACAAGGAACAAAACTTATGAAGAAAGCAATTTTGTCCTTGAATCAATAATGGCAGTTGAAACTTCCACCTGGATAATGGATTCAGGAGCTAGCAGACACATTTGCAATACATTGCAAGGTCTAGCAGATCATAGGAAGTTGTCAAAAAGGGAAATAGTGCTAGTGTCAATAATGGTACCTAAATATCTGCAAAAGCGCAAAAGCAGTAGGCACTTTCCACCTTAAGCTACCACATGGGGAGACACTTGAATTTAATATTCCAAGTTGCTTAAAAAACTAGTATCTGTTTCAGCATTGCTGAATGAATATTACACTGTCACATTTAATAGAATGGGATGCTCTTTACAACAAGGCAATCAAATCATATGTAAATGTACTATGATCAATTGACTCTACCAAATTCAAATTGTGGAAAATAGTAACTGCTTGATTGAGATGCCAACACCTAAAAGGCCCAGAGAAGAACTCAATCTGACTCAAGTTTGGCACCTAAAGTTGTACATTGGCCAAGATAAGATCCAAAAGATGGTCAAACAGGGATTCCTTGAATCTTGGGTTCAGTCCCTATGCCCACCTGCAAATCCTGTCTTCAAGGGAAAATGCCAAACTTGCCTTTTTCAGGAAAATGGGAAAGAGTTACTGAGCTTCTTAAATTAATCCACACTGATGTATGTGGGCCATTGTCCACTACATTAAGGGGTCACTTTTCTTACTTCGTTACGTTCACCAATGATTACTCTCGGTTGGGATATGTATACCTAATAAAGTACAAGTCCGAGGCCTTTGAAAAGTTCAAAGAATTCAAGAACGAAGTTGAAAAACAAACAGGAAAGAGTATCAAGATTCTAAGATCAGATCGAGAAGGAGAATACTTGAGTACCGAGTTTCTTGAATATCTCAAGAAACATGGCATCCTATCTTAGTGGACTTCACCTGGAACTCCACAACTAGTGTCTCAGAAAGGAGAAACCGAACATTGATGGACATGGTCCGATCAATGGTGAGTTATATTGACTTGCCAATATCGTTTTGGGGATATGCACTTCAAACTGCAGCATACCTGCTAAACTGAGTACCTTCCAAATCCGTGCCCAAAACATTATATGAAATGTGGTTTGGGAGGAAGCCAAGTCTTAATCATCTTAAGATATAAGGATGTCCGGCTTATGTCAAAAAGTATGATATTGACAAGCTAGACGCTAGATCAGAAACTTGTAGATTTATTGGATATCCAAAGGAAACTTTAGGATACTACTTCTACCATTCAAACGAAAAAAAGGTGTTTGTTGCAAGATCTGCAAGATTTCTTGAGATTGATTTTACATTGGATGGCACATGTATGCAAAAGATTGAGCTCAAGGAAGAGTATAGCGAGCCTCATGAACCTGAAGTAGAGTATGATCTAATTGACAATCCGGTCCCTTTACCACACTCACCTAACCTCCACGTAGGTCTGAAAGGACCAGTAAAGCACCTGATAGATATTTGGGCTTACACCATGTTCTTCTCATAGGAGATGACATAGAATATCCTGAAACCTACACAAAGGCAATGTTGGACATTGACTCAAAGAACTGCAAGAAGGCATGAAGTCTGAGATGGATTCTATGTATGCCAACCAAGTCTGGACTCTAGTTGACCCACCCAAAAGTATTGTACCAATAGGAAACAAATGGGTCATCAAGAGGAAGAAGGCTCAGATGGTGAGGTAGATACCTACAAAGCTAGATTAGTAGCTAAAGGCTATAGACAAAGATATAGAATTGACTTTGAAGAAACTTTCTCTCCTGTAGCAATGATAAAAATCCATTCGCATACTTCTCGCCATAGCAGCATATTATGACTATGCGATATGGCAAATAGATGTGAAAACGGCTTTTCTGAATGGCCACCTTCAAGAAGAAATCTACATAGATCAACCTGAAGAATTCATATGTAAACATGAAGAGAATAAAGTATGCAAACTTTAAAGGTCAATCTATGGACTGAAACAGGCTTCAAGGAGTTGGAACATTTGTTTTGATGAAGCCGTTAAAGGTTATGGTTTTAGCCAAAATGAAGATGAACCTTGTCTATACAAGAAAAATAGTGGCAGCGCAGTCGTATTCCTCGTACCATATGTAAATGACATATTAATGTTTGGAAACGACATAGGCATGTTGACCTCTGTGAAACTATGGTTATCAAAGACCTTCTTAATGAAAGATCTGGGAAATGCATCTTACATACTGGGTATCAAGAGTTATAGGGATAGATCGAGAAAACTAATTGGATTATCTCAATCCTTGTATGTGGACAATGTGCTCGGAAGATTCCAAATGGAACATTCTAAGAAAGGTTTTCTGCCAGTCAGACATGGTACTCACCTGTCTAAGAGCATAAGCCCTAAAACCCCAGAAGCAGTGATACAGATGAGGAAGATCCCAATTGCCTCCGCAATTGGGAGCCTAAAGTATGCCATGCTGTGTTCGAGGCCTGATATTAACTATGTTGTGAGCATCACAAGCAAATATCAATGAAACCTAGGATCAGAACACTGGAGTGATGTAAAGACTGTGTTAAAGTACCTCAGAATGACCAAGAATATGTTCATAGTCTGCGGAGGAAACCCAGAATTACTGGTGGAAGGATATACATACTCAGATTTCGAATCTAATGTAGATATTCAAAAATCCAATTCTGGATATGTGTCCACATTGAATGGAGGGGCAATCAGTTGGAGATGTTGCAAGCAGAGCACCACTACGAACTCCACAACTGAAGCAGAGTACATGGATGCTTTAGAATCAGCAAAGGAAGCGATCTGGATAAAGGAGTTCATTACTGAACTTGGAGTGGTCCCAAGCATTGACTCACCAGTCATTTTATACTGTGACAATAATGGGGCTATAGCACAAGCCATGGAACCATGGTCTCATCAAGATCCAAGCACATTCAGAGGCACAATGATAAAAGAGTTAGAGTTAAAGCCAACTAATTATGTAATAGTTAGAGTTAAGGACATCTTTGATAAAAGATATATTATATTATCAATAGGAAAGAAATGTTGTTTTATACATTAAATCATCCTATATTATCTTTCAATATGTAGAACAACCATAGTCCAAGGAATACACAAGTAAATATGAGAGCTATGTAATAAGATTGCATACATGGAGACTTCTCATCATCCCTAAATCCTGAATATGTTCCTGGTCATAGGAATATTGATTGGGCGTCAATATTCAGCAAAGACCAGTACACACAGTATCGTCTCTATATGTAAGGAATGGCAAGGTCTCAAGTCATTAAGTGTGGAGACACATCGATATGTGTGTAGGTGCTTGTAGAAGAACAAGTACATTGAACACGATCTAACATATGTGTTACAGCATGGAAGTCTTTACTCACATGTCAAGCTGGAACTCATAAATTGCAATGGTGCAAACTAATGCTTAGACTTGAAGCATTATAAATGATTTGTGGCTATGTTGTTAATTTTTGAGGGCATTATACGGCCATGCTGAATTAGGCATAGCTTAAAGGTGCTCATCAGGATTCTTAATCGAGTCATGGAAGCAAATGAATGTACAACAAGGAATCTCTACTCTCAATAAAGGAGATAGAATACTCCAAGATATGATTGGTCAAACCTCTGCGCAGAGTAGTGGATAAGACTTGAAAGAAGAGGTCTTCAAATCTTACCAGGATAATCATATAAAAGAAATGATTCACATTAGGATATTGACAATCGGATTCCATGATGTAAGAATGTGAATAAGGAGTATAGGCATAAGAGAATGATTCAATTGCACGGTCATTCCAATTTGAATAGGTTCTTTCACAACTTCTCATTTAGCTCGGATAACCTGACTTGCTGTTAGGCGACAACCATGGTTTGTGGATCTCCTAAAAGGTTTCAATTAACCTTTATTAATAGGAAGAATTTAATTGTGCAATTTAATTCGTATATCATTTCTAGGGAGTTGAGTCAACCTACTACCTTCCAAAAGGGAACCTACAGATCTGTACACCCAAAGAATGTGATTAGAGATACAAATGAGGACAAATGAAATGAGGAGACATAAGTCAATGGTTGATAATCAAATGTCAAAGTCAACGGTCAAAAGTCAACATGTTGACCGGAGCAATTGACCAAAGTCAAATAGTTCTACCGGGTCAATTAAGTAAGACTATAATTATAATTTAATAGTTAAATTATAATTAAAAGATTAATTATGGAATTAATATTAACATATAAAAATATTAAATTGGGCTTTTAAATGTGATTTAAAAAGAAAGGGACAAAAATAGCCCAAAAGGCTATTGGGCCCAAGGAATAAGTGGCATAAGATGACATGACCCATGGACCAAATGGAGCCCCAATACCCACCCAAAAATTAGGCAACTAAGGAGGAGCTCTCCCCTTCCCTCTTTGTGTTAAACTATATAAGTTAAGTGTTGGAGAAAACCTAACTTAGGTTTTTGGTTTCTTACTTTGGTTGATGAGTGATCATCTTTGTATCTCATCTTCCATAAACCAAAAATTGGTCCAATCAAGAAGTAGACTAGCATCCATACTTCTTGATTGCCTTCTCTTCATCTCTAGAAGCATTTGGTGTGGTGAGCTAGAGGACTCCGATCTTGGTGCCTTAAGGTGAAGGAGTCAAAATCAAAAGAAACAAAAGGTCTTTCCAACAAATGTGTTCATTTTTGAGAAATCAAGAAAGGGTCATCAAGGGTAAAGATCTATTCCTTTTCTCCTTTTTCTATTTATGTTCAAAGAAACTAAGCTAAGATACTTGGTTTAAAATGAAAAAGGCTTAGCTCAACTAGTATAAACAACATGAATCCGCCATTTAGAATGTTTTTGTTGTATAGATTGTGGCTAAAGTTCATTTCCTAAGCATTAGATACATGTTTCCTTCAGTTTGACTTTGTGGGGGTCTTTTTCTTCCGGCAGCTGCAAATGGGCTGGGCTGCCGTAAAGCAGAAATTACTGGAATTGCCCCCTGTGCCTGAGTTCAAAAATTAAGCCCCAAAAGCACTTCGAAAGGGCAGTAAAGCCTTAGGAAGTGTTCTGGTTATCTTCACCAACGAAAATGATGGCTGCTTATAGGTAATTTATGCTTGCTTACAGATAAAGTTTTAGCTTAGCATGAGGAGATTGTGGCATGGGAGCAAGGTCAGCATGAGTTGAGCACCAAAGAGGAGAATAAGGCTTCCTAGGGAGAAATGGGAGTGTTTAAGATGAGGGAGACAAGGTTTGCATGATGATCTTGGCTAAAAGGGGCTAAAGGAAGGGCATTACTTCTTCCGACAGCTTGACAGACTCTGAAAATAGTCTGTTAACAGAGAAGAACGAAGAAGAAGAGTGAATAGGGCTACTGGATTTTGCTAGTAAGAGAGGGAGCTTGCTCTCTCAGCCTGGGTTGGTTTTTGCTAGGTGGAGGGGACCTCCTTTTATAGCTGCGGGAAACCCTCATTCCCCAAGAAACCCTAATGGTCTCTTCCCCATCTTAGCAAGGTTTTCCTTCCCTTTTCCTTTCCTCTCTTGACTTTTCCTGTTTTAGTGAGATTTTTCTCTATCTATTTGCACAAAATCAGGGATTTTGGAGCTCAAGGCCTCCTTTCCTGCGGCTGCTTCAGTAGAAGATTTCTACTTCCAGCCATTTTCTTCCTTTCTTTCTCACTCTTTCCTATAACCAGTTTTGATAGGGAAGGAGTTGGGATGTGTATGTTGGTTTAAAGAGTGTCTCTCTTCCTGGGAGCTTGCATGTTAACATCCCTTGGTTTCTCTGGTGTTTTGTCTTGGAACTTGATCCATTCCCACGTGCTGGCACTTCCCAGCAGCCTTATTCAATGAACTTTCAAACTTCCTTTTCGTGGCTTCTATTCCAGCTAGGTGCTGGAGCTTGTGGTTCATCTATGGCAATTGTATGGGCCAAGGTTCACTAAGTAAATGGGCTATTTTGTTGAATGATGGGCTTCTTGGTTGGGCTATTCTTTGATTGGGCTAATTTTGGTTGAGTTATTTTGGTTGGGTTATTTTCCCTTTTTGCTCACCCATATATTTGGGCTTAAGAAATGGGCTTGGGTTCCGAGGCTCCCAAGCAACCTGGAACCTCCATTTCTCGTCCCATCAATGGGCCTCATGACGACCTATTACCTTCCATACCACAACCCACTCAAGCAAGCCCCGGGCATCTTGCGTGGCTTGGGCCCACTTAAGCTTGTAGCATGGCGCGTTGTTTATTTGCTTGGCGTGGTATGTGTACAAGCGCATATGGCTTTCGCGTGCCCAAATTGGGTTTCTTCTGGGTAAGGTATTGCATTGGGCTGAGCATTTATTTGGGCCGAAGTGTGGATTTTTTGGGCCTCAACAGACTTCACTTCCTAGCTTTCATGGTCATCAAATTTATTTGGAGTCTAGTTACCAACAGTGAGGAGTCATTCTGACATACCTTTAAAAGCTAAGATATTGTGAACTGGGTCTAAATTAATTATTCTTGGATTAAATCACCATTGGTGGTAATTTAGATCTCAATTATCAATATAACGTGAATTAATTATTCAATTTAATCCCCCTTTTGTTGAATAGTATGGGTCATTCACCATTTTTGGTAACCAAAGCCCAATATCTTTTGAAAAGTGAACCCAATAGTTAATTTGGGCTAACAAGTAGATTTTAGTCCCAAGCAAAAGCATTTAGCGAATTTTGTTGACCTCCATGAACTGTTTTCAAATGAGATAATAATGAAAGACATTATGCATTCCATATTAGCTTATTTAATTTCACACGAGAGAGTTAAGGCATTCTCCAACCATGGGAGGCAAAACCCAAAATTTGGGATTTTTAGCCAAAACCTTCTCCAACCCATGTATTTGGAGGAGGGGGAATTTGAGTTGACTGAAAAATGGGGCGGTATTTGGCCCCAGATTCTAGTCTAGGCGGAATTTTTGTGGGGCCCAATTCACAGCAAACAATGGCCACGTGGGGCCTCATTCAAAGCAAATGATGGGATGTTGCCCACTACCCCAAGTTGCTAGCCGTGTGTCAAAAGCCTGGGCAACTTAAAAATTGCACTTCAATGGCTGCATTTCAAATGGGCTACTTCAATATATATATTTTTTTTCAAACCTAAAGGTTAGAAATCAACTGCTGGTATTAAAATTTGGCTGGATCAAAGGGGAAAAAAAAAATCAACAGCTAAAATTAAATCCGAAGATAAAAATAAGTAAATATATTATTCTAAGTTGGATGCAACCTCAAAATATATCTTAAACTCTATACATACCCATCAATTTGTTAATAAAATTATGCTTGTGAAATTTCGAAGTTTTTAAGTCAAAATGTTCTAATAAATAAATCATGGAGTAATATGCGAAAATTAACCACAAAAACAAAATAGGATTATATCATTTTTTAACAATTTAATAAAATTGCGGACTCGAATTATAAGTTCGCAAGATTAGAGAAAAAAACAATTTGAGTCTTAAAAATACACAAATAATTTTATTTTAAAAGGTAAAATTTTAGATTTCAGTCCTCTAAGGTTGGAGATGGCCTAAGAGCAACATTCTTTTTGGAACAATGGCTTGGTTACGTCGGTGGGTCGATAAATTGAATCGTGGAAGGTCTAAAATATCGGTGATATCGGAAATATCGATAGTCCAAAAACACGGAAATTTCGATGGAAATATCGGGATATTATCGATATCGATAAAAATTGAATAAAAACCACGAAAATTGTAAGAAAAACTTGGAAATTTTTATTGAAACTTTGGAGGATGCTTATTTAGTCAATTATCTATTAGTTTATCACAAAAAATTGGAAGGAAATGCATTGCATGATGGATTTAACTAATTTAAGTTGATTATATAGCAAGCTGACAAACACTGTGAGTGTAGAAAATATGTAGTAATTAATGAAAGAAGATTAAACACACCACAATCATTTATATATAAAAATTTACTACAATATTTTACATTTTATACATTGCATGCATGAACCAACAAGAAAACAATAATGAAACAAGTGTAACAAAATGTGATGGAAGCATATAAAGTCTTTAATAATGAATTTAGAGACAATAAATACACATGTAAGTGACCAATAAAGAATAGAAAAATTAAAAACCACATGTCATTGACTAAGTAAGTAATTGACACAATTTAAAATATAATACCACCCTTAAATTTGGAATAGATAATAATAAACATGCAAATTAAATAACAATAATGAATGAGAATAACTTACTATGAACTTGTGGGGAAATTGAGGTTGATAGATGTTGAGAAAAATATGAGCATTATGTTTTATTTTGGAGAGATGTTGAGAAACAAGAGACGGCATGGTAACCTAACTATATGTATAGAAATATGACTACAACTAATTAGTTAGGTGTGTGGTTGAATGGTGGAGTGAATGAGTAAGTTGAAACGTGGTGAGTAGTTGAAAAGTTAAAACTTGAAAACCAGCTCGCAAGTAGTGTATTATATATATTAGATTACATAGATTGTAATCACAAACTGACGACCAGTGTAGTGGTAAAGACGCTGCAGTTTTTCGGAAGGGGGCTGGGTTCGAGCCCCAGCGTGCGCAGATGTGTGGGTGAGTTTACATGTTTAATTTTTGAAAGTTCATATCGCGATATTATCGATAATATCGCGATATATTGACCATTTAAAGCAGGGTATTGAACGAAAATATCGTCGAAATTATCGATATATTGACGAGAAATTATCGATATATTGACGATAAATGGAAGGTTATGTGCGAAAATATCGTGGGTCCAAAAAAACGATAGTTTCGCCGATATTTCGGCGAAAATATCGAAATTTAATACTGTGAAGGTTACTTATTTATTTATTTATTTATTTATTTTTGGGTTTCAAGTCTGTTAACGGTTAATGCCTACCCTCTACCAAATGAGGACAAGGCCACAACATCATCACGCGCGCCATTGCGGTTGAGCCATTCACTCGTAGTCACACCTCCTATCCTATATATATGTATAAAATCCAAAAATCAAACCTTATTCCATCCAATCCAACAAATGCCCAATATTATTATAGATTATGTATAGATAAGAAGAGAAAGCAAATTACTTACTCATCAGCTTCCTCCCTTTCACTCACCCCCTCCTTCCTTCTTTCAATGGCTTTCTCACCCACAGCTTCACCATTCTCACACCTCCAATCTTCTTCCCTTCTTCCCATTTTCAGGCTTCAACACCCTCTTCTTCTCTCTCCTTCTTCTCCTTCTCCTTCTTCTTTCAATGCAAAACGCTTTGACAGCCGTCGCATCCACATTCGTGTTACTGCTTCTGCAACTGCCACTGTCGAGTCTGGAAATGGCGCTTTAGTTACTCAAGAAAAGAACTTGGACTCCATTTCCTATGGAAGGCAGTACTTTCCTTTAGCTGCTGTTGTTGGCCAGGTAAAATCTCATCTCTCTTTCATTCGAAAAATGGTGCTTTGGCTTTTTGATTCTGTATTTTGCTGGTGAAATATGGCGTGGGTTTTTATGTTTTCTGGTTTTACTCAAGTGGGTTTAGCTTTTGGAAAATTTTTTTTTGAAGGAATTCTGTCTTCGAAGTTTAATTTTTCGTTTATTTGTGAGTGTGGTATGGGTTGGTGTGTCATTTGGGTAAATTGATGTTGGGATGGTTTTCTCATAGATTTCACCCACTTTTTTTGGTTGGAGGCGATATATTTGGCATACATTTTATCAGGACTAATTTTGGAGCTGAATTTTCTATGAATTGGATATTAATTCTTAAATTGCAATGTGATTTTTTGTTATTCAAATATCACTTTTTTAAGCAGGTAAAATGTTGACAAATGCTAGCTATTGACATTTTTGATATCATGCTATATGTGACTTCTTTAATATCTGTATACCAATGATGTATTGTTTTGGAGGCTCAGTGTCCTATCAAATTTGTAAGCTAATAAGAAAAATACGTTCTTGAGTATGAGGGTTTCACTGGATTGCTAAAAGGTTTAACGAAAGCTCTGACAACAAGCGAATACAAACGGTGCTTCCATAGCTTAGGACATTAACCAAAAACTAAATGGGATAGTTTAGGTGTTGTGCATTCATGTCGAATTGCAACTCTCTACATCTTTAGATTGGTTGATGTTAGATATTTTCATTATCCATTTGTTATTATTCTTTTAGTATTATATGAACTTAGTTGTGTGTCCAGATTTTCAGTATAAGGCTAGTTAGGCGTGCATGGAGAAATAATGTCATAGGTCTGGAGTCCTTTGAATTTAATTTTGTTTTTGTTCTATTTCAAGCCAGCTGGCTGGATACAAATTTTTTTTTCCAGGTTTTAATACATATTAAATCTAGGATAACTGCCAACTTCTACCGTTGGTTTATTAGTGAAATTTCCATATATGTGCATTATTTTGAATACTTGTTATTTTATAGGATGCTATTAAAACTGCTTTGTTGCTTGGGGCTATAGACCGCGAAATTGGAGGAATTGCTATCTCCGGAAAGCGTGGAACAGCCAAGACAGTAATGGCACGTGGATTGCATGCAATTTTGCCACCCATTGAAGTAGTTGTTGGTTCAATGGCAAATGCTGATCCAGCCTGTCCCGAAGAGTAAGGATACTTAATGCTTACAGGTTATTTTGCGATCAGCATAGATAGAGGGGGTAATTAGGGATGTACACTCTCAGTTGATGACATGATTCACTTGCTTTTCTTCACTAAAGCAAAAACGAATTTTGGCTAATATAGTTTGTAACCTTTTTGGCACATGACAAGTTATGGAACTCTTTTTTTAATTTTTATGGAATGGTTTACTCAATTATGTGACTTCAGCAAGGGACACATCAATGGAACAGATTTACAGCTTGCTAAGATCACTTTAATCCATCTCTTGTCATAATGTCATCATAATGACCCATATATCAATTTAAAAAAAATAAAGAACCATGATTTTCTGTATAGATCCTATTTCAGTCAGAACCATGTGCAATTGATGGAAACAGTGGAGAGTGGCTGTTGGTTTGAAGTTTAAATATTTACTCATCTTTTAATGGCCTAGAAATTCTCAGACAAGAAGTTTTGATCAGATGTTCTGTTTGCACTTTCTCCAGTTGATCTTGTGCACTCTTTCAATGATAATGGTTTGGTTGTAATTCTTAAAGGTGGGAAGATGTTTTACCTGACTGCATGGAGTATGATTCTGCTGGTAATATCAAGACTCAGATTGTCAGGTCTCCTTTTGTTCAGGTACTTGTCATGGAAAGATCTTTTCCTATTCATATTATTTTCATGTAAACACGCTACTTTCACATTGTAGATTCCACTTGGAGTCACAGAGGACAGACTCATTGGGTCTGTTGATGTCGAGGAGTCTGTGAAAACAGGAACCACTGTTTTCCAGCCAGGCCTTCTTGCTGAAGCTCATCGAGGTGTATTATACGTTGATGAAATTAATCTTTTGGATGAGGGTATTAGTAATTTGCTTCTTAACGTATTAACTGAAGGAGTTAATATTGTGGAAAGAGAGGGAATCAGCTTTAGGCATCCATGCAAGCCTCTCTTGATTGCTACTTACAATCCGGAAGAGGGTGCTGTTCGTGAACACTTACTAGATCGTATTGCAATTAATTTGAGGTACAGATGCTTGTATTTACCTAATGGAACAAGTTATCTAATTTTTAAGCCTTCTCATTCTATTCTACTAATGGTGCACCCTTCTTTTGCAGTGCAGATCTTGAAATGAGTTTTGATGATCGTGTTGCAGCTGTGGGTATTGCAACACAATTTCAGGAACATAGTTCTGAAGTCTTTAAAATGGTTCAAGAAGAAACAGAATATGTAAAAACTCAGGTACACAGGCAGGAAAAAAAAAAAAAGTAGTTTGTTTGCACGCTAGATTGTTATTATCATGATGGAGGGGCTGGAGAGGGAGATTCTTGAGGATTTTATTTATTAGAAAAAAGAAGGATCTAATGCATTTTATTTATAAAGAAAGAATGGTCTGTGCATCTTTCTTTTAATGTTGGTCTTTAGATCTTGTTGATATATTGTTCCCGTGTCATTATTAGTCCTCATATTATATATTTTTTATTGTAAGAGATATTTCTAGTATTAAATTCAGTATCACGCATATGGTGGTAGGTGACAGAAAATTAATGTATAGTATTATGTACTAAATATACAAGAAAAAGAAGAACAACAGTATACTATCCTTTCCTTATTTACAGATTTGTTTGTCTTGCCCACATGCCTATTCATTCCTATTTGGTTGGATTCCTCGGTTCATGTTATGCCTTAGATGGAATAGCCTGTTTTTCTAGCTATTAGTTTCTAAAGATTAAGACAATTAACTCTTCTTTTTAAAGATTGTCTTTTCGAACAGTCTTCCTTTTAAGGGTATAATATTGGTATAGAATGTGATTCATGTTTCTTTCTTTTAAAAAAAATATGAAATCCCGCGTTTTTCCTTAGCATCAGCAGTACTAAGTTTTTTAAAGATAGGGCTGCACTTTTTAAAAGGCTCCAGACAAATCTGCTTTGAATGAGTATCCTTAAGGATGATATGAAACAAAGGGTCAAAAAACTATGTTTGATGAAACTAGAGTACCAACTTCACTCTTAAAATATCTTGAAAGATTATTGATATAGTCACACAGAAGCATGTGTACCCATAACTTGTGGGCAATAGATGAAATTTTTTTGATTCGTTTCCATAAAATTTACATGTTGCAGATCATTTTGGCAAGAGAGTATCTAAAGGATGTCGTTATAAGCAGAGAACAATTAAAGTACCTGGTTTTGGAAGCTCTTCGAGGTGGTTGCCAGGTTTATACTGTGAAACTCATTATTAAGATACGACAGGTTTTGCATGAGTTCTTCTTTCCTTTTGGTTATAATATTAGGTGAAGCCATGGATTGTTCTACCATTGCATTGCAACCTAGCTTGAGCTGCCATATGAATTGAAGACTAAATGCTTTCCCTCCCTCTCATTGCTTCCCTGGAACCTAAACTACCAACCTTTAGCATTGGCTATGCATTAGTGAAGCGTGACTCAATCCACATGGTATTTGCTAAATCTGAGTGATGATGCATTATGTACCACCTGCAAGACGCCTCTCTTCATCCACAAAAATATGGTTGAAACCCATTACCAGAGTTCTGACAATTTCTATTTAAACCATAGTGCCAATATATAGAAAAGTACATTTATGCAAATGCCCTCCGTTACCCCCTTCAGAGCTTTTGAAATATAGATCAGGATCATCAGACTTTTATAAGATTAAGGGTTTTCATACGAATTTTAATTTCTTTACCTATTGTTGCATAATCTCCCAACTTTTATTTTGGCATGCTGTCTTCAGTAGTTGAATGCAGCCCAAAACAGAAAGAATGCTATAGTTTTTATGCATGGGGGTTTGCCATGGGCGTTAAATGCCAGTTTGAAAGGAGTAAATTGGATGGTTAAGTGGAATTTTCTGTTTCACATATTCGGGCTCAGTTAACTTCAATCACCAAATTAATGTGCCTTTTTCAAGCAAACGGTTTTTGAAGGTCCTATCAATGTCATATATGTGCCCATATTTAGCATTCAAGAACACTTGTCAGGCCCAGGATTGGATGGGGGTGAACTTAAAATATTGCTGATCATTGTTGCAGTGATAAAAATTTAAAATACTAGGGCAACATGTGAGATCTGTAATGCTTATGAGTAAAATGTAATTTTATGTTTATAATTTATATTGCCCAAACATAATGTAAATAAACACATGCGAGATCTGTGACAGTCGAGGATAAATTGAAAAGCCAATGCTTATTTTTACAACTTAGAAAACACAAGGGAAATAGAGCTTGGTTTCCATGATTTTTATTGCCCCAACTGACCGTGGTGGTCATGACTCATGCCAAGTCGGATAAACAATCTCTTGAAAACAGGTGTAGCCCCTTACATCTTTCCATCCCCTGGCCTCATATTGGCAAGAGCCTAGGGGACCATCCTTTTTATTTTACCTGCTCTAATTCAACATGTCATCTTACTGATGTGGAGTCAAGGAAATTTCTATTCATATATCTTAACTTGACCATCTCTTAACATTTGTCCTTTTCTTTTGCTTCTGATTTTAACATGTTACTTGTTTGCTGTAACTGGACCAGAAATTAACCTTCAAAGTTTCATTGGGAATATCAGGGGCATAGAGCTGAGCTATATTCTGCTCGTGTTGCAAAATCCTTAGCTGCTCTAGAAGGACGAGAAAAAGTTAATGTTGACGACCTGAAAAAAGCTGTTAAGTATACTTCTTTCTGTCTTATCAAAAAATAATAAAAATGTTGTTAAGTGTACTTCTGAAAGGTTATGTACATTTCTTCTGCATAGGAAGCAAATGCGCTAGTTTATGTAACTCAATTTTTTTTATCTTTAGAAAAGAAAATGAGGCATATACTTATCTTTAAAAGCCTTCATTGAAATTGGCAAGCAGGGCCTGAGGCATCTAGTTTATGTAACTCAATTTGTTCATCATATTTCATGAATTAGCAGCTCACTTGAGTAATGAAATGACTTTTGCACTTTGCATCTTAATAGTTTTGTCTATCAGCATTCACATCATTACTTTTTCAATTGGCGAGCATATACAACAAATTTTCATTATGACAGTACCTATTGCAGGTAGAACTGGTCATTCTTCCTCGTTCAATCATCACTGAGAACCCACCAGAACAGCAAAATCAACAGCCTCCACCTCCACCACCTCCTCCACAAAATGAAGAATCCGGGGAAGAGCAAAATGAGGAGGAAGAACAAGAGGTTTGTTAACATTGAATAAAGTTTAAACTTCACGTACAGATCAGTGCAGATGGCTTCTTTTGTTTCTAAGTGACTATTGCTATAAATCAAGTAATAATTGTGGTGTTTTACAATTCAGTTTTTGGTTTTAATATTTTTCTACCAGATTTAACAGGGAAACACAGGTTTAATTTTTATGCACACTTCCTTATGTAACCAGGATGAAAATGATGAAGAAAATGATGAAGAGAATGAACAAGAGCCTCAAATTCCTGAAGAGTTTATCTTTGATGCAGAAGGGGGTTTGGCGGATGAGAAGCTTCTTTTTTTTGCACAACAAGCGCAGAGACGCAGAGGGAAGGCTGGGAGAGCAAAGAATGTTATATTTTCAGAAGATAGAGGTCGATATATTAAGCCAATGCTTCCAAAGGTTACTACTCCCATCTTAGAGTTTCAGAAATTTTAGAAATGTTTGCTTTGAAAAATTTTATTGACTGTATTCATCTTTTCTGAACAAGCTTTGTCTTTAACAGGGCCCTATAAGGAGATTAGCTGTTGATGCGACCCTTAGAGCTGCTGCACCATATCAAAAGTTGCGTAGGGAAAAGAACACTCAAAGTGGTAGGAAAGTGTTTGTGGAAAAAACTGATATGAGAGCGAAGAGAATGGCACGAAAGGCAGGAGCACTGGTATATTGACACCATACTTTAATTACTTGCACTCATCCTTGTGCTTTTAGTATATGTATATAATATATGCATATACATATATTTACATGGTGTCTGGATGTGATGAATGGCTTATGATGGAAAAGTGCTCTCAATATTTTTCGTATAAGATTTTTTGAGCCTCAGTTTTGGCATAGGTTGCCATACTGCATGAAATCCATAAAATTTGATAATCAGCTGTGGAGAAACTTTGACCAAATAGTTTACCCTTTTTAATGGCATCTTAAATTATTCAAGTATTGTTGGTCAAAAAGTTCCTCATGCAAATGCTTAGCATAGTGAAACACTTTTCATTTTACTTCATGGCAGGTTATATTTGTTGTTGATGCAAGTGGAAGCATGGCATTGAATAGAATGCAGAATGCAAAAGGAGCAGCACTCAAGTTACTAGCAGAAAGTTATACAAGCAGAGATCAGGTGACAAAAACTTTCGTACTTAATTTAAAAGATGCGACTACCATAAGTTTAGTCTGAAGGAGATTTCTTCTGACTTTTTCTTGCTGAGAAAACCCAAAAAAAAAAAAAAAATTATTGAGAAGAAGAAAAGCAGAGTTTGTACCAGTGCAGAGCGTTTATAGGGCTGGCTATTAACTGGTACTCAATTTGATGACATAATAACAGTAGGATATAGATTCCAGCCATGTTCTGGAGATTGCACTTTCCACTTGCTTCATACATGTGATGAATCAGATGTTTCCCTGAATTTCTATAAGAATTTGATTTAGGTATTCTATGTGTGCTTCTGATCAGAAAACCGTGAAAGCAAACATAATAAGATATTTGTTACTATGTCTATACCGATAATTACCTTGTAATGTGTTAAACTGGTAATGTCCTTTAGGTTTCTATCATTCCTTTCCGTGGAGATTCTGCAGAAGTTCTTCTGCCTCCTTCTAGATCAATTTCAATGGCAAGAAGACGTCTTGAGAGACTTCCATGTGGTGGAGGTTCTCCCCTTGCCCATGGTCTGACCACGGTATGTAAATTCCCTTCCGAGTACTAGGATCTCCACCCCCACGTAACTGACTATATTCTGAATTTAAACTGCTTAGGCTGTTAGGGTTGGACTAAATGCAGAGAAGAGTGGTGATGTTGGACGTATCATGATTGTTGCAATAACGGATGGTAGAGCCAATATATCACTAAAAAGATCCACTGACCCTGAAGCTGCTGCTGCTAATGATGCTCCAAGACCGTCGTTGCAGGAGTTGAAGGTAAATCCTGAGTGCTTTGGTTGGCATATTAATTGTAGCAAGCCTGGACCTCACAGCCCACGGCCTTAATGAGATGATGGTCTATGCCAAGCCTCACTGTCAGAATTGAGCAACCTGATCTGAGATTGCATGAGACTTTTCCCAAAAATTATATTAATAATTTAATATCTGAAGGAAAGGGTAATACACAAATTGCTTTTGAATTATCAGATACCATCTTTCTAATGATAAACACAAGACCCATATATTTTCCGGACACTCAAAACATAAGGTGCTAGTGTAGTTGCGCATTTCTACCCTCAGTTTATTTCTCTATTGCATTCACTTGTGGTAATTCTATTGGTGCTTCTTAATGAAGGATGAGATTCTTGAGGTTGCTGGTAAAATCTACAAATCAGGGATGTCTCTCCTCGTCATCGACACTGAAAATAAGTTTGTTTCAACTGGTTTTGCTAAGGAGATTGCCAGAGTGGCTCAAGGTTCTGTCCAACTTATTCTATCACCTATTGTTCTTCATCTGTGAAGACTGTAACATAATCTCATTATAAGATTTTCTCTGCAGGAAAATATTATTACTTGCCAAATGCGTCAGATGCTGTAATCTCAGCTGCAACAAAGGACGCTTTATCAGCCCTGAAAAGCACATGAAGCATCAGAAATTGTTGTTTTATGTTGTTCCATTTCGGCTAGTTTGGCCATAAAAGCAGCTAGTTCCTATAAAAATATATTTTCTTCTATTGGAACAGAACAAGGACATGAGGGGACGCACAATTTGGGGACAGCATATCTCAACCATAAAAAATATGCAACTTTGTTCATTCTTCTTCTATTTCCGGCGTTTCTCACTCTCCTCCATTCCTATCTCTCTCAGTCACTCCATCACCCATACGCCATGTATTGATTTCTTTCTCTCTCTTTTTTTCTAATATATTCAAACTGAGGATGGAAAAGGATAATACTTTGTCATAATGGAATGATTCAATGAGGAGAGAGATTTCTCAGATCTGGAGGAGAGAGACGCTGGAAATTTTTTCTCCCCAACACCGAACCTTCAGTATTCCTAGACACAACCGAAGCTGAGCCAATCACTCTCCGTTACACCAATTCCAAATTTTTTTTAAATTCCCCGATAAATAACTCAATTTGTTATAGAACTAAAGGAATTGAGGAGAGAATTTAGAAGTAATGAAGATATAGGATCGGTTCCTATAGCTTTTGTATTATTCAATTCATCCATTACAAGGAGGGGTGAACTCTTTTGTAGGCAAAGCCCCTTCCAACATGTGGGCTCCACCTTATCACCTTATCACCTAATCACCTTATCATTTACAACACTCCCCCTTGGAGATCACAAGGTATGTAATATGTCTCGTTAAAAATATTGCCAGTAAAAACTCAATGGGACAAAAAAAACTAGTCGAAGGAAAAAAGAGTACATAACCATGTGTAACATAAAAATTCTGTGTATATTAACACGCGTTTGATACTGCCTCGTTAAAACCTTGTCAGGAAAAACCCAGTGGGATAAAAAACTGGACGAAGGAAAAAGAGTACAGTGTGTGAAGGTTATTATTTACAGCACGCTCCCCCTGATGCTTGGCAAAATATCTGAAAAGCCATAATGTTGATCATCTTTCTAAATATCATAGTTGACACCGCTTCTGTGAGTCAATCTTGTAATATTGTTGGATGCTCCCCCTGAAGAATATCTCCCCCTGAAATCTTCATGACTAGCTTTTTCCAATAAGCGACCACATAAATTTCCAGAGTCCGCATATCCAATAACACTTGGGCTATTTGTAAGTTCACTCGAAAAGAATATGCCCGTATATGGTGTTATGCGGAGATAGCATTAAATATGCCTCATATCATCCCAAAGTGGTGGTGATGGAGCTGAGCTCTATCTGGAAAACACAATGTCCAGCCCAATATGCTTTCGGAAAATTCTTTAAGTGCCCAACGGATAATCCTTATAAAAATGCTTCAATAATTTCTTAGTATAAACAAGAATCTCATTGGCATAACGCTCGATCTTCTGATCGAGACAAATATTTCTTGAACTCTTCAGAAGCTTTAATGTGTTGTAAACACATTATAATCAATGTACTCACTGAGGCAATTTATGCGTATTTAGAATTGAGTACAGGTTTTGTGCTTCAGGCACATGTCCTTCAGGGACTTGCTTCATGCAATTTTAATCCTTCATGGATTTTATTTAAGGGATTATACTTTATGACACATTGTATAGCTTTAACCCTGCTATTTATACATCTTTAGGGAATCACTTTTGGTGATATGCTCCGTGCATTTAATAACCCTTAAAGATAACATGTTGGTCTCCGTAAATGTGCAATAAGGGGGCACAATTGAATCTGTAAATATGGAGAAAACCCAACATTCCTTGTTTCTGCCAGAAACATTGTGTCATACAAAGTGGGTATATTCCTTTTTGTTCCGAACACCCAAGTATAACTTTCGGTATTAACATCTTTTGGGGTTCGTATTGTGGGTTTGTTCTTTCACGTTCATTCTCATCTGTAATGAAATTGCCTCTTTCCATTTTGGCCAATGATATTGTTGACATTTAATAATTGAATGTGGTTCCAATCAACATAGCCCATTGATGATTTGAGTAGCTACTCCAAAATCAAAAGTTGTCATTCATCAATTTATGATCCCACCATTCTCATGTGCATGCGCATGCATAAATTATAAGCATTTCTTTGCTTTTGGGTACCCAAGCCACTTCAGGGGGCTTTTATTATGTGAGAATGTGAATTATAACCTCCAATGGAGCGTTATTTTACAGTAGGGCATGGATAATCTCCATTTAGGGAGTTGGAACATTTAGAACTCATATATCTGTCATACTGCAGGCATGCCACAGATTAATAAATACATGTCAAATAATTTATGGGACTTTAACCCATATAATTTGCTACGCATTAGGCGTGCACAATATCATATATTGACATGTCAAAGAATTGTCCATCCGGGACTTCAATCCACATCATCTGCTACGCAACATGCGTGCATCATATTGATCACTGCTATACCCATGTTCTGTTCTTATGGGATTTTAATCTGTGCAGTGTATTTTCAATGTATCCAACTTGCAATCTGTAAAATTTGCATGAATAGTTCATGGATACATACAAGCCATTCTTCTGGAATGGTCATAATACAAGTCGTTCTTCTGGAACGATCTTTAATGCAAACCATTCTTCTTGAATCTCCCCCTTGGGTTGCCTTTAAAGATGTTGCACAAAATGTCAAAATAAGAGCGTAAGCATGAAATAACACAAGTGTTGCTTACATCCTTAGGTGGGAGAAACCTTGCTCAAGTATCATTCAAGCTTGTATCGGCTCAGTAAATAGAATGTAGCGCTTGATGATCCAGTTATATTCTCCAAGAGCAAAAATCACAATTCTTCTCTCTGTCAAAAACAAATAACAGAGAGTTCGGATTGGTTGGAATAGGATTCATGCTCATCATTGGGCGAAGGCAGTGGACTCGCTTTGGACACATGCTTCAACTCATGACTAATTTGAAACCTCCAAATTCGCCTTTATAGAAGTTATTCATAACTTCATACCTTTTCATTGCTCAGCTTAAAGTTGAGATGTTTGAAGTATATAAAGCACAAATACTTGGAAGAGTTCATTCATAAAGCCCTTTGACTTGACTTAACCGTTGACTTTGTCTTTTAATCTCAATTCACTTTCCTCTTCATTTGTACCTATGACTATATTTTTCGATGTGCAATTCATAGGTTTCTTTTGAACGAGGTAGTGGGTTGACTTAACTCCTCTAAGTTGATTGTGAATTAAATCCCACAGTTTAATTCTTCCTATTGGGGAAGGTCAATTGTGATTGAACTTTACAGGACTTCCACAAACTAGGGATGGCATTTTAGACCGAAAAATTGAAAAATTGCAAAACCAACAGACAATTTACCGCAATGGAACCGCGATCGAGGGAAGCCAAATCGCATTTGCGGTTGCGGTTACGTATTGGATTTTCAAAACTTACGATTACCACAAACCGCAACTAGAGAATAGCCGCACGGCTATACTCTATAAATACTTAAGTATACTATTGCATTTTATTGTCTGTAGCTGTTAGATGCGATCAGACCTAAGCCTCTCTTCTCTCTTTATGCGATCTCACTCTCTCAAATCTCTGATTATCATTCGTCTCTTTCTCTCTCTCTCTCTCTCTCTCTCTCTCTCTCTCTATCGATCTTAGTTCTGTCTCTTCTCTCTCAATTCAACCTCCACCACGCTCACTCAACTCATGCTGTCTTTCTCTCTCTCTCTCTCTCTCTCTCTCTCTCTCTCTCTCAAGCTCAACTCAAACCCGTCGGCCACCACTGTCAACAGCCGCTTTCAGCTGCTCCCAACCTCTCTCAAGTCCGTCTCAACTCAAACTCAATAGCTCTCAACCTCTCTCAAGTCTGTCTTAGTTGATTTGGAGGTAAATTATGGTGTTCCTAATTTTTGAAATTGATTGTTTCAAAGATAGGGTTCCGAAATTTAGGTTTTAATTGGGAATTTCTAATGTCAAATTTGATTTTTGCAGGGATTGTTGCTAAAGTGAATTAACTGTTTGGAGATTTCAATTTTGAGCTTGAAGCATTTGGTTTTGAATTAAGTTCTGTTTTTTTTTTTGTATGTTAATGTTTTGAGCTTGATTTGGAATCTGTTAATGTTTTGAATTTGGTTTTGAATTTGTTAATGTTAATTCTGGAATCTGTTAATGTTGTTTTGAATCTGTTAATGTTAATTCTAGAATTTGTTAATGTTGTTTTGAATTCTAGTAATCTGCATGTTAATTAAATTCTTTTTTTTTTTTAATAAAAAGTTTCATTTATTGTTGTGTTTTAATTTGGTTGAGTTTAATCTGTTATTAATATTCCTTTATGTTGTTGCTTTTGTATTGTGTTGTGTTATAGATGGAGTCTAGCCACTCTAACACATCTAATGCCTCTAATCCCCAAACACAAATCGATACACCCAAAACACAACCTTCAACTCAAACACAAAATCCCACATGTGAGGGGCTTGTGGTGGGAGATAGGAGGAAAACCCTCGATTGTGTGGTTACATTGCACAAAACAAATAAAGAAGGATGGTAATGGGGTAGAGAAGGTTATAGGGGTTAGCAATTATTGCAAATTGGAGATGCCGGCGGACCCTAGAAAAAATGGGACAACGGGTTTAAAAAATCACATAGAGAGGAGATGCAAGCTCTCTCCTCTCTATCAACAAGGTGATGCAAATCAACCTTCTTTGACAACGGATACAATGGGTAGTGGATTGGTTCCTCACACATTCAATCAAAAAAAAATGTGAGTTAAAGGTTGTGAAGTTCATCATTAAGGATGAGCATCCTTTTAGAGTCGTTGAGGGCTCGGGTTTTAAGGAAATGATGAACGAGGTGCAACCTCGTTTCAAGGTACCAAGTAGGAAGAAGGTTGCCGAGGGGGTGTGGGAGTTATTCATGGTTGAAAAGGCAAAGATAAAAAGTGTGATTGGTGAGAAAAGAGTTAGTATCACAACCGATACTTGGACATCGATCCAAAATATAAATTACATGGTTGTGACGATCCACTTCATGGATAGTGATTGGAACTTGCACAAAAGAATAATTAGTTTCACAAAGATCACTAGTCATAAGGGCATTGACATAGGAAAAACCCTAGATGCATGTTTGATGGATTGGGGCATACATAAAGTGTTCACAATTACCGTTGATAATGCTTCCGCCAATGATGGGGCGGTTGAGTACATGGCACAAAGTCTAAAGGCAATGAACACCTTAATGTTGGATGGGAAGTACTTGCACTTGAGGTGTGCTTGTCACATTCTTAATTTAATTGTTAAGGATGGGTTGAAGGAGCTTAGTGCCTCAATTGAGGGTATAAGAAATTGTGTGAAGTTTATTCACTCTTCTCCGGCAAGGTTGGATAAGTTTAGAGAGTTTGCCATTGCATGTAGGATGGACAAGATGGCAAATGTGCCAATGGATGTGCCTACAAGGTGGAATGCAACCTATAAAATGCTTGAAGGTGCATTCAAATATAGGCAAGTCTTTGAGAAGATGGCATATTCTTGTGAGGTGTTTCAAGCTTACTTTCTAGAGGAAGAAAAAGTTAAGAAAGTGATGGTTAAGAGAGTGGGACCTCCAAAAGATGATGATTGGGAGAAGGCATTAGCTTTTGTGCATTTTCTCAAAAAAATTTATGATGCTACATTGAAACTTAGTGCAACCAAAACTTGTACATCCCCAATAATTTTCTTAGAATTGGTTGCTTTACAAGTTCAAATAGAAGCTAAAATGAAGGATCCTAGAAATCCTACTATGCAACGGGTAGCATCTTTAATGAAGTTGAAATTTGACAAATATTGGGGGAGCTTTGATGTTGTGAATAAGCTTATATTTTTGGGCAATGTGCTAGACCCAAGGATGAAGCTTCAAATGCTCCAAATAAGCTTTGGCAATCTTGGAGGAGATGCTAGAAAGCAAGATGAGATTGTGAAGGAGGTGGTAAAGTGTTTGAATGAATTGTATAATGAGTATAAAGGGGTTGGAGGGGGTGTGAGCCAAATTGATGAGGATGAGATAGATGATGAGGTTGCACAAATTGGTGATGATGTTGATGTCACATTTCAACTAATGCAACAATTTGTGCAAAAGAGGAAGGATGAGCAATCCGTTGAGATATCCAATGAAGTGGATAAGTACTTGACGGATCCTTTTGAGAGCCCCTTGAGCAAACAATTCAATCTCTTGAATTGGTGGAAAGGGAACCAAACAAGATATCCTATTCTTTCACAAGTTGCCAAGGATATCTTTGCAATTCCAAGTTCTACGGTTGCTAGTGAAAATGCTTTTAGCCTAGGCAAGAGGATTGTGGATCCTTTTAGAAGCTCTTTGCATCCTAAAATGGTAGAGGCATTAGTGTGTACTAGTGATTGGCTTAGAGCAGACGAATTTTCCTTTTACAAGGAACCAACGGATGATGAGGTTGAATTCTACAAGGAAATGGAAGATATGACAACTTGTAAGTAATTAGTTTATTTATGCTAATGTTATTTATGCTTCTTCTTATAATAAAATGTACTAAACTATGTTGTTTTATTTGTAGATAGCATTGGTGCTCAAACAACACAAAGGGGTTCTTCAAATCCACTCACCACCAACACTTGAGTTTGTAACATTGGTGTATTGCATTTTTCCTTTTAGTTTGTAACTTTAATTAACTTTGAATTGGATTTTTCCTTTGGGTTGTAACTTTAATTCATTTTGCATTGCATTTTCCTTTTGGTTTGTAACTTTAAAGGATTTGGAATTGGAATGCTTGAGAAGTTGAGGTTGTAAATGCTTGAGAAGTTTAACTTTAATTGGAATGCTTGGAATTGTAACTTTAATTTTCTTTAGGTTGTGAATGCTTGAGAAGTTGAGGAGGTTGTGAATTTATATATGCTTGAGAAGTTGAGGTTGTGAATTTATTTATTTAGGTTGTGAATTTATATCTTTGGGTTAAAGTATGCTTGAACTCAAAAGGATTCAAAAGAAGCATCAAAATTAGGCCGAAAATGTGGAAGATTGGATTTTTATGACACAAAAAGAACTTGCAGTTTTAAACCGCTAATTCACGGCTGCATTTTGCGGTTTGGACAAAAATTCACGGTTTCAAAAATCACCATACAGCAAATAGTCGGTCGGTTTGCGGTTTCAAAAATCACCATACCGCAAATAGTCGGTCGGTTTGCGGTTTCAAAAATCACCATACCGCAAATAGTCGATCGGTTTGCGGTTTGGGCAAAAATTCGCGGTTACCGAACCGCAACCACCCCTACCACAAACCATGGTTGACGCCTAGTAGGATATCTTGGCTATCCAAGCTAAAGAGCCATGGTGAAGAACATATTCAAGTTGGAATGACTGTGCAATTGAATCATTCTCTGGTGCAATACTCCTCATTCAGATTGTTAGGTTATGGAAACTTATGTGACAACCTTAATGTGAATTATGTCCTGTATGATTATCCTGGTAATGATTTGAAAACTTCTTCTTTCAAATCTCATCCAATTTGTGCAAAGATTTGATCAATCATATCTCAGGAGTATTCTCTCTCCTTACTAAGAGTAGAGATTCCTTATTGTACATTCATTTGTCTCTATGACTTTATTAAGAGTCCCGATAAGCACCTTTAGATCATGTTTTATACCACAACTGTATAGTACCTTCAAAGACAAACAACATAGCCATAAGAAAACTATGATGTCTCAAGTCTAACGATTAGTTTGCACCTTTGCAACTTATGATTTATAGTTTGACATGTGAGTAAAGACTTCAATTCTAGAACTCATATTTTTTATCGCGTTTAGTGTACTTGTTCCCCTGCAAGCACCTACACACTTATCTTGGTGTCACTACACTTCATGACTTGAGACCTTGTCATCCTCTAATCATAGAAGATATAGTGTGCACTGATATTTGTTGAAGATCAATGCCCAATTGATAATCCTGTGACCAGTGACCAGGAACACTTTTAGGATATAACTAGGAACCATGAGAAATCTCAATGTATGCAATCTCATAACATAGTTCTTATGTCCTCTTTCATATCCCTAGGAATATTGTTGTTTTACATTTATGATAATAGAATAGGAATCATGACTTGAAAACAATGGTTCTTGCCCATAAATACTTAATAAGTCATTACAAAAGATGTCCTTTGTTGTAAAATGATGAAAGTGGAGCTCATATGTCGGAAGGAAACTTCCTGCACCTTCAGATGCTTTCCTTTCCCTAGCCAAGGCCTTTGCCTATAAAATAAGGTATCCTCCTTATATGTAATATACATAACAAAAGATTGAATGAAAACATCAGAACATCATTCCTATTGCTATTTGAATTCTCTCAATTCTCTCCATAATCTCTTTAGTTTTATAACACGTTATCAGCCCGAATATCTCAAAAATACCAGTTGGGATATTCGATCAAAACACTCTGCTTCATTGCTTTTCTTTATCGGGTTTGATTGAGTTGCTCATGCTCTTCTGTGTATCGATATAGCTTCTGCGAAACTTTGTTATCACTGTCTCAGCTCTTTACTCTCTCTCTCTCTCTCTCTCTCTCTCTCTCTCTCTCTCTATATATATATATATATATAGCTTCAAAACACAAACCCAACAAAACAAGTTCTTGAGCTTCCCACAAAACATGATAAGATCATACCCACAAGGAGAGAAAAGATCATACCTACAAAACATGATAAGATGATCTCTGCCTTTTTATCTTCTCCTTTAATTTTATTAATATTATTAATATCCTACAAAAACATCACCCACCGAAATAATGAGCTTCCCATCACCTTTTCTATTATTATTATATATTATTTAATATTAATATTAGTGCATGTGCTGGTGGCAGGTCAAATTGAAAGGCAGTGGCAAGCGTGATATTGATCACTTTCTTTGCCTGCCTGATTATATATTTTATATAATATGCTATATAGCTCACATATTAGTATATTGATACATTATATACATTAACAATTACTTATATGTGTGTGTGTGTGTGTGTGTGTATCTTGGCGACCAAATTGAATCCTAGGCAAACTAGGTTGTGAATCAGAAGAATAGATTTCAGAAGACTCAATATGACTAATCATGGTTTCGTTTTCACTAGACTCAAAATTTCTTAACTCAAGGACTTTAATCAGTTTGTCTTTATCTTCATCCGTGATTTTTAATTGTTTAATTGTATCTTTAACTTTGCAATTATTAGCATAGTGACCAAACTTTTGACATTTATAGCACTTTACTTTTCTCTTGTCGGTTATTTTCTTAAAGTGACTATCCTTACCTTTGCCGTGACTCTTTTTCCAATTTTTCTTAGGGAAGAATCTCTTTTTACCAATAAAATTCTTTATTATCATTATTATGTTGGAATGACTATCTCCTGCGTGAATAATGGCAATGTTTACTAAACTGTCGGCTGTGGTGACTAGACTTATTCTTTCTAGATGGGGGAATAGACATTAGACCATATTGTTCGCAGAAATTTCCTAACTCATATTTAGCAGAATTTCTTTCAGACTGGATTTGTTTACCAATTTTCATATCAACACACATTCTCATACCGACTTGATTAATGGTGCTAATTATATTACCGTATGTGAGACTATCCCAATCAATATGACCTTGTTCATTACTAAGGGTTGTTCGGATCTTATGGGCGAATAAATTAGGAAGACCATTAACAAATTTTTCTTCCAAAATGATTGGTTACTATCATCTCTAATCATGACTCTGGAAATAAACACATCTTTATACCACCTAAAATCAGATAATTTTGGGCATCTTAAGTTACTAAGCTGATCATGTATCCTAGCAGTAGTGTTACTGGGTGTTCCAATGAAATGGTCAACTATTGTGTATAGCAAAGTGTTGACTCCATCTTGACCTATTTGTTCATCAAAAATAGGAAGACCGTCTTCATTAAGTTTGACTGCATGAATTATTTGTTGCTTAGACTCATGGGTTAAATGCTTATCCCACCAAGAACGAAGAGTTCCAGTGAAACGAGTTTCTAGCAGGGGAACAATCTCAGACTGTTTGAAACTGTGGTTGGTGATGTAACTATTGGTGACCATGGACATATGTTGAAGCTTATTAAGGATTTCTTGCTCAGAAAGACCATCAATATTCCATTCATATAACTTATCTGAAGAAACTGAAAACTTACAACTCAGGAAACCTAAACCAGCCACTTGGGATGGATGAGTTGTAAACTTAGACTAACTTTTCAACACTTACGGCTCTGATACCATAAGGAGTCTAGAACCAGTGAGAGATAGAATAAAGACAGAAGTATGTATAGGCATATATAGGCACAAAGATTATAGAATAGATGCAATAAAGCAAATTAATGAATATATGAAAATAGATGCAATCAAAATAGCATTACTCAAAATAATCAAAATACTATTGATAACTTCATAACTTATAGAATGCAAAACACTTACAAAGCGTTTCACCACTTAGTTCTTCAGAGCATTGATATGGATAGAACTCTGAAACTGAGAAAATTGTAGTGTACTAAAATTACATTCTTCTAAGGTTGTGTTCAGACTTATCTTTTTAGAGGTAAGTTGTTTCGGCTCTTCTTGAGTAATGACTTTTCTTAATTTCTTTCAATACTTAGATTTTAACTATGGGTTTTCAACTTTACTTATTAAGTCAATTAATAAATGTTCTTGCTCTTCTTGTTTGGTAAGGACATTTATTGACTTAGACTCACAACAATTATCTTGGCAACCAAATTGAATCCTAGGCAACTAGGTTGTGACTCAGAAGAATTATATATATATATACATATATATATGTGTGTGTATATATGTATATGTATGTATATATAGTAATTGACAGGACCCGACCCAATTTCCACTTTGGAATTCGAGCCAAGTCCTGTGCGTGTCCGACACCTGGCAATGTCGGGGCACAAATGACCTTTTTACCCTTCTTGTCTCAAATTCTTTTTAACTTCCCTTAGACTTCTGCCGAAATTTCGACAGAGTCTCCCCTGTATTTTGACTAATCCCAAAAATTTTCACATGTTAAACAACCCATAAATTCACACCAACTGCCAGAATATTCCAAATAACAGATCTCCACTCCAGTTTCCCAACTTCAACTATATATATCAGAGCATTTTCTAAGTTTCAGGGTTCCAACTACAAAACTTTACCTTACGTGGTGAGGCGGAAGCTTTGAATGGCCCGGTGGTGGATCCCGCGTATTTCTATGGCCTGGGGGCGAAAAAAAACAGGTTGAAAATGTGAGTGGACCAAACATAAGATTTATGAAAACAGTTAAAAATCATAATAACCCCCATAGTAAAAATAACTTGATAAGTAAGGCTAAAGTTCACCTGTGTTTAATGTAAGGTATTCATCCGAATATATATATATATATAATCGTATGTATGTAGCTTCGTAAAACTGAACAATTATATGAAGATATAAAATGCGTAAATATCAAAGAAACTGGTTTGAAATAGCTGAAAACCATAAGCAGGTAAAAGCTACTGAAGAATATACTCGTATAACCGAACAAATATATAGAATATAATGCACGAATATCAAAGAAACCGATATAAAATAACTGAAAGTTGGACTTGAATAAAAGAAATTCAAAATCCTTTGAAAATACCACCTATTTGTACCCCTGTCATATCCGTCAATTCCCTGGCAGGTCTCGGGCGCCACGCAGTCTACCCGAGCCGCAAACTGGCAGAATCAGGGGACTATGATCAGCCTGATCTGCCGGCAGATTCCTCGAGGACACCAAGTCAGCTCGAGTCGCTCTGGCAGGATGCAGGGGACCGTAGTCAGCCTGATCCGCAATCCTGGCAGGTCTCGGGGACATAAAGTCAGCCGAGCCGCAATCCTGGCAGGTCTCGGGACACCAAGTCTGCCGAGCCGCAAATCCTGGCACTCACGGTCCGAGCGTCCCCGAAACTCGTGAGGCAAGTCAAGTGCACTGACTGAACTATAATCAGACTGGATGTCCGTAGACATCGGTCCGACTCTGGGTAATCACCATAAAGAAACGGGTACATGGTGGTCTAATTAAAAAAAATCTGATAACTTTCTGAAATCTGATAAGTCTGAACTAACTTCTACCTTTGTATTAAAATCTTCAAGTCTGCTGCTCAACCAATATTATAAAATAAAGATGTTTCACAATGCTAATCACGCTTCGAAAATATGCAATATCACTTATTCAAGATCAAATACTGAAATTATTCAAATAAACTTATTTATGAAAACTTATTTATATAAATCAATATAAATCACTTATGAAATCTTATTTATAGAAATTATCTATACAACTGATTTAAATAAAGCCTTTATGAAAGAAAGTCCACTCACAGATGGTCCGAGCTAATTTGACCCTTCGAAGGTTTCTCCTGTAGGTCGACTGGACCTCTGATGCCTGATTATCCATGAATAATAAATCAATAAACTGCTGAATAAAAGAATTAAATTAAACACCCTGCCCCCGGCTCCTAGAAATACGTGCACTCAAAACCAAGTTACTCCTGAGCCCACATTAGCTTTTTAGATAGTTAGAACGGTCTTAAGAGACCCGAAGCCTTACTAAGCGATAACTGCCAGATCGGCCGATCCGGGACCCCGTGGGTCCACGATCTCCGATGGCCAATCTGGGCTCCCCTGAAGGTTCCTTACAGAGGAGGAACCATGTTCTACGAGTTTGGTCCGAAACGGACGGTCGGATTAGCCAAAATTGCGTTATCGCTTAAAATCCAAACCCTAGCCCCAGGGTTCGCGATTTCGGAGTATCCGGGACTCCGATTCGCAATCCGTCGAATCCTGCGTGATCCTGAAATCACGTAGACCGACATATCCAAAATTCAGCGCGATCCAACGATTAAACGACACTGCACCCACGGATCGCGCGATATGGAAAATCCGTTCGGGGCCCAAACGGACTCCGAATTGAGATCCGCGAAATCCTACGCGCTCGTGACGACACGAGGGTCACAAAACTGCACAGAATTTCATCACTACCGTCGCCCACGCGCTCCAGCTCGCGCGGGCAGCTTTGGGTGTCCAAAGCGATTTCGGGTGGCCGAAAAATCTCGGAACCAAGACTCCAAACTCCTACCCTAGGTAAAACACCCCATTTGGAGTCACTTTTGTTCTTGGACCACCCCCAAAAAGTGACCAGAAATAGTAGTTTCGAAGGGCCGAAGTTTCGGCCAAACTTCAAGTCGAAAATCGAACCCCTTAACGCTAAAATCGATCGAAGCCCATATATCCATCAGCTAGAACACGAAAAATAGTATGAGAAACCATACCTTACTCGATCGATTTGGTGGAGAAACGAAGGAGAATTTCGAGCTGGAAGTTCGGGTGGCTTCGAAGGAACCTCCGCCGGAAAACATGGTTTTCCGGCCAGCTCAGGGCGGCCCCGGGGTTGAGGTCGGTCAGGTTGTGACGGTGACACGGAGGCGGACCCGTAGGTACCCACGGCGGAGATCGGCTCAGCCTGTGGTGGCCGGGCCGTCGCTTGGAAGCTGAACGGTCGCAAGGCAGGGGTGCGACGCGAGGGAGAGAGAGAGAAGAGAGAGAAAGTGACGGGGAGAAGAGAGAGAGGGGGTATAAAATCTGACTTTTTGGCCAAATTACCATTTTGCCCTTCGCGGTTTTTAGACCATAACTTCTTCGTTACGGCTCCGATTCAGATCTACTCCGTGTCTACGAGCTCCTTTCGTCGCGCTCTACGCAATGGCGTAGGCGGAATTCCCAAATTCTTTCTCGATCAAAAAGTCAAAATTTCCCCCATTAAATAATGCGACGGCAAAAATTGTCTTTTTGCAAGAAGATATTTTCCTTACTTTTTAGATATTTTCTTCTTTTTTAGATATTTTGTTTTGGGTTCTTACAATCTACCCCCTTATAAAAATTTCGTCCTCGAAATTTGCATCTCTGTCCTTCCAGGAGGGGAGAAGAACTGCTCCTGCATTGGCTACTCGGGTTACTACACTGCACATATCACTGAAAGCTAATTATTTTCTCTTTAAAAATCCGAACTGCTTGTTTTCTACACGTTTTGTAATCTCATTGGGTCCAATCCGGCTAGGATTTGGCTCCCTGGCTTCCTTAAATCTCATTTCACCTTCCTCAGGCGATAACTATCGAGAATACTTATCTGAAGATTCTTCTTCTAGTATCTGCACAACTTCTTGCCAATCCTGGATTACTTAGAGTCTTTTTTTCTGCTTAATTCAATCAGATTCTTTATTTCCTACAATACTTCCAGATTTCATGAACCTTGCTTAACATTCTTTCTTCGTACTTGGGTGATCCATACTATATCTCGAGTAAGGCATCTATTGAAAACATCTAATCCAAGGAAATCCAACAACTGTCACTTAAGGCATACTCTCAAACCAGCATCTTTTTACTCAAATCATTCTGAAACTGTAGTACATTATGTCCCAATAACTTTCCGACAATTTGCGTCATTTTCTTAAACTGGTCGTCTGTCTAGAGTGGATTGCGGTACTAAGCTGAAATCAAGGCCCAAAAGCTTCTTTTACCTAAGTCCAGCTGAAACCTAACCTGGATTTCTTAATTCTAAACTGTAAAGGCTGGTATTCCGCTAGCAGGGTCTAGAAGGGTACCTACCACATCTGGCATACTAGGGCAACTTCTCTTGTTAGAGCCTATCAACACCTGTCTCTCCATACTTCTGGCTACACTAGCCTTAAAACAATTTGCAATATTACCATCCTAGCTAGTTCCTCTACTGACACTAGCTCCAGTTCGATGGCCTCCAAGCCTGCGGCCGTCCGATGATGGGAAACTGTAATCACCACTGTAGTATCTCTCTTAAACTCTTCCTGATTATTGTTACCTATCTCCAAATACTGTGCACAAAGTGCACCCCATAGTCGGCCCCTTATCTGACTGGGACAGACATCACCACAGCATCCACATTGGCCAACTACTAACTAATCACAATACCTTGGATGGAGGCTTTTTAACCTTAACGCAACCAGGCGCTATTTCTTACTTTCCGATCTCTATTAGTAAAACACAGTACGTGAAACCTTTTTCTCGTATTCGGTTTCAACCATGATCCTCTATCCTGCTGCAAAAACTCCTGCATTCACATCACCTCCCACCAATACTCTACTCTTCTGTAAAACAACCATGACATTCATAATCTACTCTATTCCTTTCAATCCAATCGTCCTTTACTACTAAGGACAACGATTACCAGAATTTATAGCTCTCAATCCTTTTTACTGTATCCACCTATCTCACGGATGGATCTCTGGCTGACGAAAGCCTGGGCTAACGCCTCCAGGGTCTACTGAATGTTTGGATCTCCCTGTTTACTAAGTACGGTAGGTACGGCTCCTGACGAGCCTCTAACAACCGATTACTCTACCGGTTCAGACATCCGTGCCGTTCCTGTCCAACTTGAGAATCTCATCCCCCTTACGTCGGGATAGCTGTCTAATTTTCCTATGGATACCACCACCCTTTGGGCCCAATTTGAAAGAACACGAGGATGCACCGAGTGCAAAGTCTACAGGAAGTAAAACCTATGCTCTGATACCAAATTGACAGGACCCGACCCAATTTCCACTTTGGAATTCGAGCCAAGTCCTGTGCGTGTCCGACACCTGGCAATGTCGGGCACAAATGACCTTTTTACCCTTCTTGTCTCAAATTCTTTTTAACTTCCCTTAGACTTCTGCCGAAATTTCGGCAGAGTCTCCCCTGTATTTTGACTAATCCCAAAAATTTCCACCTGTTAAACAACCCATAAATTCACACCAACTGCCAGAATATTCCAAATAACAGATCTCCACTCCAGTTTCCCAACTTCAACTATATATATCAGAGCATTTTCTAAGTTTCAGGGTTCCAACTACAAAACTTTACCTTACGTGGTGAGGCGGAAGCTTTGAATGGCCCGGTGGTGGATCCCGCGTATTTCTATGGCCTGGGGGCGAAAAAAACAGGTTGAAAATGTGAGTGGACCAAACATAAGATTTATGAAAACAGTTAAAAATCATAATAACCCCCATAGTAAAAATAACTTGATAAGTAAGGCTAAAGTTCACCTGTGTTTAATGTAAGGTATTCATCCGAATATATATATATAATCGTATGTATGTAGCTTCGTAAAACTGAACAATTATATGAAGATATAAAATGCGTAAATATCAAAGAAACTGGTTTGAAATAGCTGAAAACCATAAGCAGGTAAAAGCTACTGAAGAATATACTCGTATAACTGAACAAATATATAGAATATAATGCACGAATATCAAAGAAACCGATATAAAATAACTGAAAGTTGGACTTGAATAAAAGAAATTCAAAATCCTTTGAAAATACCACCTATTTGTACCCCTGTCATATCCGTCAATTCCCTGGCAGGTCTCGGGCGCCACGCAGTCTACCCGAGCCGCAAACTGGCGAAATCAAGGGACTATGATCAGCCTGTCCCGCCGGCAGATTCCTCGATGACACCAAGTCAGCTCGAGTCGCTCTGGCAGGATGCAGGGGACCGTAGTCAGCCTGATCCGCAATCCTGGCAGGTCTCGGGGACACAGAGTCAGCCGAGCTGCAATCCTAGCAGGTCTCGGGACACCAAGTCTGCCAGATCGGCCGATCCGGGACCCCGTGGGTCCACGATCTCCTATGGCCAATCTGGGCTCCCCTGAAGGTTCCTTAAAGAGGAGGAACCATGTTCTACGAGTTTGGTCCGAAACGGACGGTCGGATTAGCCAAAATCGCGTTATCGCTTAAAATCCAAACCCTAGCCCCAGGGTTCGCGATTTCGGAGTATCCGGGACTCCGATTCGCGATCCGTCGAATCCTGCGTGATCCTGAAATCACGTAGACCGACATATCCAAAATTCAGCGCGATCCAACGATTAAACGACATTGCACCCACGGATCGCGCGATATGGAAAATCCGTTCGGGGCTCAAACGGACTCCGAATTGAGATCCGCGAAATCCTACGCGCTCGTGACGACACGAGGGTCATAAAACTGCACAGAATTTCATCACTACCATCGCCCACGCGCTCCAGCTCGCGCGGGCAGCTTTGGGTGTCCAAAGCGATTTCGGGTGGCCGAAAAATCTCGAAACCAAGACTCCAAACTCCTACCCTAGGTAAAACACCCCATTTGGAGTCACTTTTGTTCTTGGACCACCCCCAAAACGTGACCAGAAATAGTAGTTTCGAAGGGCCGAAGTTTCGGCCAAACTTCAAGTCGAAAATCGAACCCCTTAACGCTAAAATCGATCGAAGCCCATATACCCATCAGCTAGAACACGAAAAATAGTTGAGAAACCATACCTTACTCGATCGATTTGGTGGAGAAACGACGGAGAATTTCGAGCTGGAAGTTCGGGTGGCTTCGAAGGAACCTCCGCCGGAAAACATGGTTTTCCGGCCAGCTCAGGGCGGCCCCGGGGTTGAGCTCGGTCCGGTTGTGACGGAGACACGGAGGCGGACCCGTTGGTAACCACGGCGGAGATCGGCTCGGCCTGTGGTGGCCGGGCCGTCGCTTGGAAGCTGAACGGTCGCAAGGCAGGGGTGCGACGCGAGGGAGAGAGAGGGAAGAGAGAGAAAGTGACGGGGAGAAGAGAGAGAGGGGGTATAAAATCTAACTTTTTGGCCAAATTACCATTTTGCCCTTCGCGGTTTTTAGACCATAACTTCTTCGTTACGGCTCCGATTCGGATCTACTCCGTGTCTACGAGCTCCTTTCGTCGCGCTCTACGCAATGGCGTAAGCGGAATTCCCAAATTCTTTCTCGATCAAAAAGTCAAAATTTCCCCCATTAAATAATGCGAGGGAAAAATTGTCTTTTTGCAAGAAGATATTTTTCTTACTTTTTAGATATTTTCTTCTTTTTTAGATAATTTGTTTTGGGTTCTTACAGTAATTCTATGGATGGTTTCACCCCCTATATTTTTTAGTGGTGGTTTTATCCCCACATTTATTTTATTTACTGTATGGTGTAGGTTCATTACCCATACAATTTATTTACTGTATGGTGTAGATTTATTACCCATACGACACAATTTATTTGCTGTAAGGTGTAGGTTTATTACCCATACAACAGTATTTATTTAAAAGAGTGACGCGGGTTTATCGTCCTCACAATCGCCTTTACTTTTATTTAAAAGTATCTGCCCATACAAGCACATTTACTTTATTATTGTATGGTGTGAAATTACCCCCATACAACAAGCAATTTACTTTATTGCACCTTTACTTTTATTTAAAGTATGGTGCGGGATTAACGTCTATACATGAGGCAATTTAATTTATGAATTCACTTTATCGCACATTTAATTTTATTTAAAGTATGCTTCGAGTTTATCTTCCATATCAACAATTTATTTACAAGCAATTTATTTTATAGATTAATTGTGAGGTATGATGAGTTTTTAAAATATACAGATCAGGACCATAAGTTCCTTGATACTCATCATACAACTATATTAGGACTTGAAGATCCTTGATGATGATAATGATATGAGAGCTGACAGTCTCTCCGGTACTATATTTGTAAACAAGAGATCGGACTTGAAGATCCTTGATCCTTGACATAAATAAGGACCTAGAGTTCCTTGATGATGTAGTAGTACCGTATTAGTTAAAAGTGCCGTACACATGAATAAAAACTGTACTAGCAAATGTACTGTACACATGAATAGATACGTATTCATGACTTAATGAATAGTATTGTGTGCATGAATAGTGACATATGCATAAATATTAACCATTTTGGGTAAACCATCACTATGTACAAAAGGGAACATGCAGCTCCTTATACTCATGGATAAGCAATTAAATGAGATGCTAGAAGTTCCTCAAAATATGGACAATTATGTAAGGGCCTAAAGTTCCGAAATATATAGAGGAAATTATAAAAATGTCCATACCATGAGAATATGTGATGTTGGCCCGAAGTTCAAAATCTAAGAGCACTGAATGTCCATACCATGAAAATATGCGATTTTGGCTTGAAGTTCAAAATTTGACAATATTGAGAACCTGAAAATTCCAATAGTTAAATGGACAACCCTTGAGGTATTATTGCAAATTGTGGTACACCACATATTTCTTTGGCATAAGAAAATGATGAATTTAATAAAGTTTGATTCTGTTATAATCGATACCTCAAGGGAGAAATATATTTTGTGAATTTCGGTTGTTAAGAATACACCGTGAAATGGATAATATCAGGATAAACCTAGAAGGATGAATTGAGGCTCCACACGTATTTTGTTATATTATATGATCTGGGCCGGAAGCTCATGAATCCAAATATATGAGAAAATCCCAAACCTGAAATTTTGGGTATATAGTAGTTAATTCTCTTCACTACTATATTGCAATATTATCATGACTTTCCTCAATTCATATTTCGTGTCTATCTAAAAAGGGCAGATAAATTCTGAGGTTGTGTTTAGCCCAGGCTAGAAGTTCCGGACTCACATGTATTGAAATATGTAATTTGAGAGATTTGATGTGGTTATTTGAACCTATAAGGTACAAGGTTCCAAACCGTCATTTTGAAAAGACGTAAAAACCACAGGTGCAAGTTTAAGAATTTGCGCAGTTATTATAACAGGAAAGAAAGCATACAATAGATAGATGTTTCCACCTGCAAGGAAAAGCAGGCTCTGCAAAATCTATAAAATTACATTATGTTCTGGAAGCCTCTGAAGGAATATGACGGTTCCTCTTAAGCTTAGCCATGAGCCTCTCATGGTCTCCCAGAATCTTTTCATTGGAAACCTACACCATGTCAAGCCTTCTCAGCGAATCAATGGAGTACGAACTCACCAATTTTAACAAGGCATTATTTTATTCTTTAAGTTTCTCAACCTCCTGTTAAGACTCATGAAGCATTCTCTAAAGAGACGAATTTTCAGTGGTCAGCTCCTGAACCTCGTTTGCTCTAGCATGTAAACAATCAGCCATGTTAGAAACAGAAGCAGCACTCTGAATGCTAAAAGCCATTGAGTCATCAATAACCTCTTCATCAGACCTCACTGATAACAACATTTCATCCATTGGAATAAGGAAATTCCTAGCTATTATGACAGCAGTTGCATCATTCATCATTACAGAATCACCAACCGAGAGATGAAAATTTTGGGATACAAAGGATGGGCGCCAGACTTTGGCGTCACGAGTTGTGTTGGGAGCAACATTTAAATCAAGATAGTTTGGGTGAGAAGAAGAGGAAGCCATTTTTAGGAAGGTTTCAAGGAAAGTTTTAAGAGAAGCTGAATTTTTAGAAAATGAAAGGAAGTTGAGTTGAAACGTAGTTACTCCAATCAGGTCTTGCAGAGGCAATATCTATAGGTGGAAATATGGCAACGGTTTCCAGGATCCCAATATTATTTCGAATCCCCATATTCTTTATTTTTCTTTCCTAGATTCCAAAACTTCACGCCATTAATGTTTGTCGGCACTTTCGGCATTTTCAAGGATTATTTTCGTCAAAGTCGATCTTGCTTTGCAGATTTCACGGAGCTACTTTTTCAAAAGCACCCCGAGAATCTCCCGAATTTCTGTGGTTAATCTGAAATTCATTGGATATACCTATTCCTCTTATTTGTGTATAAATATGTTACTAATGAAATTTTCTTTGCAGAAGACATCCAGCTTTCTCCATATCTAGAGATGGGATATCCACTTGTTTTTCATATCAGTGAGCACTCGATGTGCTTGAGAAGAAAGACTATCTCTGATCATCAATTCAGGAAGCAAGACTATCCCTGATCACGTTTCGGCGATGTCGGGGAGTTATAAAGGTGACCACATCCTCTAATCTCTTGAAGTTCTTCTAGATTAGGAGAAATGAGAGTTTGTTGTCTGCTCTCACTAGCTTCCTTCCTTGATTGCTTACCTTATCCTGCAAACAATATCACAATTTTTGTATCTTTTCTTTCTTTTTATAACTCTCTGTTCTTAAGGGATTTTATTTCTTTATAACGAACATCTGAAGAAAGAATCTATGAAGTGATCCTAACTTTGAGGGTTATTTGTTTTTGACAAAGAGAAGAATTGTGATTTTTGCTCTTGCACGATATAACTGGATCATCAAGCGCTACATTATATTTACTGGGCCGACACGAGCTTGAATAATACTTGAGAAAAGTTTCTCCCACCTAAGGATGTAAGCAATACTTGTGTTATTTTATGCTTATACACTTATTTTGATATTTTATAAGACATCTTGAAAGGTAACCAAATTGGAAGATAAGACCGTTCCAGAAGAATGCAAAGGACCATTCCAGAAGAATGGCTTGTATCATTCTGATATGTATTCATGAATTACTAATGCAAATTTCACAGATTGCAAGATGAATACATTAATGATACATTGCATAGACTAAAATCTCATAAGAAAAGAACATGGGTATAGCAGTGATCAATATGATGCACGCTTGTTGCGTAGCAAATGATATGAATAGAAATCCCGGAAGGACAATCCTTTAATATGTCAATGATACAGGTGCACGCCTAATGCGTAGCAAATTATATGGGTTAAAGTCCTAGAAATTAATTGACAAGTATGTATTAATCTGTGGCATGCCTGCAGCATGGCAGATATATGGGTTCTAAACGTTCCAACCCCCTAAATGGAGATTATCCATGCCCTATTGTAAAATAACGCTCCATTGGAGGTTATGATCCACATTATCACATGATTCATCTTATAAGATATGTCTGTCTGGAAAGAGACAATAAAAGCCCCTTGAAGTGGCTTGGGTACCCAAAAGCAAAGAAATGCTTATAATTGATGCATGCGCATGCACATAAGAATGGTGGGATCATGAATTGATGAATGACAAATTTTGATTTTGGAGTAGCTACTCAAATCATCAATGGGCTGTGTTGATTGGAACCACGTTCAATTATTAAATGTCAACAATATCATTGGCCAAAATGGAATAAGGCAATTCCATTATAGATGAGAATGAACGTGAAAGAACAAACCCACAGTACGAACCCCAAAAGATGTTAATACTGAAAGTTATACTTGGGTGTTCGGAATAAAAGGGAATATACCTACTTTGTATGACACAATGTTTCTGGCAGAAACAAGGAATGTTGGGGTTTCTCCATATTTACAGATTCAATTGTGCCCCCTTATTGCACATTTACGGAGACCAACATGTTATCTTTAAGGGTTATTAAATGCACGGAGCATATCACCAAAAGTGATTCCCTAAAGATGTATAAATAGCAGGGTTAAAGCTATATAATGTGTCATAAAGTTTAATCGCTTAAACAAAATCCCTGAAAGGATTGCAATTGCGTGAAGCAAGTCCCTAAAGGACATGTGCCTGAAGCATAAAACCTGTACTAAATACTAATATGCATAAATTGCCTCAGTGAGTACATTGATTATAATATGTTTGCAACATATTAAAACTCCTGAAGAGTTCAAGAAATATTTGTCTCGGCCTAAAGATTGAGCATTATGCCAACGAGATTCTTGCTTATACTAAGAAAGTATTGAAGCATTTTTATGTGGGTTAACCGTTTGGCACTTAAATATTTTTTCAGAAGTATACTGGACTGGACATTGTATTTTCCAGATAGAGCTCAACTTCATCACCATTTTTTGGGATGATGTAAGGCATATTTGATACTATCTCTGCATAACACCATATACGAGCATATTTTTTCAAGTGAACTTACTAATAGCCCGAAATTTGTTGGGTATGCGGATTCTGAAAATTTCTAAGGTCGCCTACTGGAAAAAGTTAGTCATGAAGATTTCAAGGCGAGATATTCTTCAGGGGAAACATCTAACAATATTACAAGATTGACTCACAGAAGCAATGCCAGCTATTATATTCAGAAAATGATCAACAATTTGGCTTAAAGATATTTTGCCAAGCATTAGGAGGGAGCGTACTGTCAATAAAGATCTTCACACACTATAATCTTTTTCCTTCGTCCAGGTTTTTATCCCACTGAGTTTTTCTTGACAAGGTTTTAACGAGGCAGTGTTGCACGTGTGTCAATATACACAGAAGTTTATGTTATACATGATTATGTACTCTTTTTTCCTTCGACCAGTTTTTGTCCCACTGAGTTTTTACTAGCAAGGTTTTTAATGAGGCATATCCCACACATGGTGGTCCCCAAGGGGGAGTGTTGTAAAATGATGAAAGTGGAGCCCACATGTCGAAAGGAAACTTCCTACACCTTTAGATGCTTTCCTTTCCCTAGCCAAGGCCTTTGCCTATAAAATAAGGTATCCTCCTTATATGTAATATACAGAACAAAAGATTGAATGAAAACATCAGAACATCATTCCTATTGCTATTTGAATTCTCTAAATTCTCTCCACAATCTCTTTAGTTTTATAACATTCATTAACTATTTCATAATTAATTGACTTTAAGTACATACTACTAACACATACATGATCCATTGCACATATCACTTTAGTTAGACTAGACCCATTTGGACATTTTTGATCATTTGGTCAATTTATGGTAATTTTGTGTTTGTCTTTGGGCTTGTTTTAAACATTAAGCAAATAGGCAAGTTTGGGCCAATAAGAGTGTATGAATCCACGTAGACTACCTTAACATGCTAATCGAGCATAAATCCGTTATAATTAGTTAAAAAAAACATATATTGCATGAAGACATGCAAATGGGATTTGATTGGATTCAATTAAATCGAAATTAAGATAAGACATTTCACCTTTCCTTACCCCAAGTGATCTGGGATTGTGTCACCATCCCATGGTCTCATAGAATCCGCATTTAGAGAAGGTGTGAAATAACTTCTTCAACTTCATCTTTGCTCAGCTTCAAATTGAGATGCTGAAAGTATATAAAGCATTGTTACTTGAAGGATTTCATTCATGAAATCCTTCAAAAAAAGGTGATCCAGTTTAATTTTGTTTTCTTTGATAAGGAGATATATTGCTAAATTAATTAGTTTCTTTATGACAAAATTGATTGATGTTGGGTTACTATCACAGTTAAAAAGGAAAATGAAAAGAAATTATGTTTCAAGAATGTTTTGAGGTCGCTTTTCTTCCAGTACTCATCATCCAGTGAGTACATGTACCCATGCCGCTATTTCAAAAAACCTTGTGGTCTGGGCAAATTCAGACTTTGGTGATATAATTATCATTAAAAACATGACCCAAAACCCAAAATAGAAGAAGTTGAAATTAATGGATGTAGGGTAACTAATTAATCCGGTTACGCATCCTTGTTCTATCAACAAAAAAATAAAATAAAAATTTGTATCTATATTGAAATGTGGCAAAAAAAATAAAATTATATCCTAGTAAAATTAAAAAGATTAAAGTCAACATTCTTTGTATGGTCATCCATGTGTGCATGTACTATCGGTTGTGACAGTCATTGTTGCTTGCCCAATGAATGGACATGTGTCACACTTTTATTGGATGTAAAACGGGTATTATGAAAATGAAACCTAATTACTATTATACTCCCCCCTCCCTTTACCTAGTTTCTTCTACACACTTCTTTTCCTCTTCATGCCCTAAGGTCCTGTTTGGTTTGCGGAAAAGATTCCCATGTATTTCCCAATTGATGGGAATAGAAGATTCATTTCCTATGTTTGGTAATTTTGGGAAAGTAACAAGGAAATACCACTTTATTTCCTTTCACATGTTTGGTTTTGTATAGGAATGTAAAACAAAGTTTGTTTAATTTTCCAATTATACCAATACGAAATCAAATAAAAAAAAAAGAATGCATTTAATGATATATTGTAATTCTAAATTGTTAATGGGAACAAAATGGTCATGAAAAATGTGCATTTAATGTTGGCTCATTTTTCCAAACTTTCCCATGAGAAGGAAAACAAAACCTAAGGGAGGAGGGGGAACCATGTGCTAAGCAGCCATTTTCCATGTGTTAGGCAACTATTTCTCATGCATGGACTTACCGAACATGGGAAAGCAATTGATTTCCTACTAAGTCTCTTTTCCCATGAGCCAAACGAAGTTAAATACAAAAATCGGTAAGAGTTAGAGAGCTAGAGTTGTAGTGAGAAATTTCTAGGGTTTTTCTCTTCTTGATGGGAAATTTAGGAACATGAATTAATGAAATATGTTTTGGAATTATTATGAACATGAATGTAATGAAATATGGATTGGAATTGTTATGAGATTGAAAAAAATTGGGTATAATTGGAGTATTTTTAAGATTTCCATTCCTATTTATTTTACACACTATTTTACTTTAAATTTGGGCTTAAAAGTTTCAGTGTGAAAAAAAAAAAAAAAAAAGGCCAATATCAAATCGGTTAATTGACTGGGTTGGTTAAAAAAAGAGAATTGAACAAATATTGTAGTCAACCCAAATTGGACCAACCTAACACATTTTGTTAACCGACATTTTTGGTTCGAAACCCATTTGGTTCGTTTTCGGTTTGACTTGATCGACTCAATTTTAATTTAGGATTTGGGCAAACAGATTAAATCAGTTCGGTATTAAGTTTTGAGCCAAAACAGAACCAACCGAAACTGAGCCTAGATCCAATAGTGTTCGAGATTTATTGGAGTTTGTATGAGACTACGACGTCGTATCGTATTCCCCTGTGGAGCTTGAACGCTTTATCTTTCTTGTTCTCTCGCGTCCGTGTGTAGATCTCAAAAAGCTAACAGAACCCTCTCCCTTCCTCTCGTTTTCGAAATTCCAATTTCCCGCCTTCTCTTCTCTCAGTCTCACACTCTCGCGCAGAGAGGTAGGAACCTACCATTCAGTCTTCTTCATTTTCCCTTATCATTTTCCTCGGCTCTTCGTTCTTCATCATCGTCATCCGCCATAATTTATTGCTATTAGGGTTAGGGCTTTCACTTTTGAGAGGCAAAAGGATTGCAACCGCCGTTGACCCTTTTGCAAATTACTGTAAGATCCCCCTCCATTTTGCAAACTACTACGCATTACTGTTTTTCTGCATTTTTAGTTTTCTCAAATTTTGCTCGCAGATGGAGGCTCTCTACTCGAAACTCTACGATACGTACATGAAACTCAAGGTGTTCTGTGCTCTTTCCCATTTATTTCCTTTTTCTCTGTGCTCCTTTTTATTTTTTTTATTTTTTTTGCTTAATCAGTTAATTGAATATTAAGTTTTGGTCAGGAAAATTTGAGGAGAACGAAATGGAAAGTAAATTTTTGTTTTTCTTTCTTTGTTGTGTATTTCTCAGTTTTGAGTTGATGTTAAACATATTCAGAAGGAGCTACACATCTCCATTTTTTTAAAATTAGATTTTTCTGTTTAATCTAATCTATTGTAGCAGCCTTTTTTCTCTCTAATTGTTAGTTGTTGTTATGCTGTTTCAGTCGAAGAAATGGTCGGAGTTGGATAATGTTAATAAAGATCAAGAAGTAAAGTTCATGGATTATATCTCGGGTATGTATTTCTTCACCTTAGAATTCGTTATAATCGTTGCATTTGATCTTCTTTTTAACATGAGCATTTGCCGTCGCTGCAACTAATGCTCAAACTTTATTCTTCACTCTGACCCAACTTTGTTGTTTATTTTCTCGGTTGCAGCTGCGGAGCAGGTAATCCAACAATTGAAATCTGAAAATGAGAGGTTGCTTTCACGAGTTAAAGATCTGACAAGTGAAGTGGCTTCTATTAGGCATGCATTTCTAAGTTCCATTGGATTTTCAATTTGTCAACATTTACAGTAGCCTTCATAACAGGCTTTTAAAGCATATGTGACATTGATTGCAGGTCCGCCAAAGATGAACAATGTATTGAGTACCAGGAGCTTTTAATGGAAGAGAACAGGAAGAGTAAGATATCACTGGTCTGCTTAATTATGATGCCTGTATCATCTGGATCCTTGAGTTTCTTCCTCTGTTCTGGGGATGAATTTTATAGGAATTATCTATTCATGTAAAATATAGATTGTGATCTTGGTGAAGCCTATATTTTTCCTTCTGATAAGAACTAACATACATTAATTATAGGTGTTTGGAAAATCCATGAAAATAGTTTTTGCATATATTTGTTTGAAAGATATAATAAAGAAAATATTGTTTTTATTATTAAACATGTTGAACTCTTGTGCTCAAATTCTTGTTATACTTGCAACTTGCAAATTATTAGGGTTCAACATGTTTTGACACATTTACACATGAAGAACGTCATTTTTATCTTATTCATTTATTAAGTTGCTCTTTCCTTAGGCCAAATTGTTTTAATAATTTGTTGGTTGACTCTTCCTGTTTCTTCTAAAAATCTTGACTAGCATTATTAAATTTGAGCACAAAGCCATTCCTATGCCCTTCTGCACTTGAAGATTTGGCACTAGGAACTATTCTTGGTAAATGTATTCAACACTGATCAGCATGTGCATAGCGTTGCTTAACATGTATGAACTTCTGTTTGCTTCTCCCAAGCTGTGATGATCATTCATACCTTTTTCTTTTTTTGATGGCTCAAATTTTTGGCAGATGAAGAACTTTCTGAAGAAGTAGCGAGGCTTCGAAATCTGCAACAGGTGGGAAATTTTAGCAGACTGAAGGATAGCAAAACAGACAATGGAGGAGTGTGTACACCTGCTAGTGGTCAAGTACCAGAAGAAGCAGGCAATCGGTCACAGAGAAGAAAGACACATAAACGTAGGAGGCAATCCTTGTCTGAGACAGAGGATATAGTTATGCCTTCTAGCAGTCTTCAAGATGATGAAATCCTAAGAGAATCTGAAAAGGACTTGCACAAGGGAGCCGTGCCTAGTGGGTCTCTTATAAATGTTCAACAGGTATCTGATAATCCCATTGAAGTATATATTTTGAGCAGAAACTTATTGGCTCCTCCTCCTTCTCTGACTAATGTTTTTTTTTTTTTCAGCCACAATGCTGTAGAGCTATTGAAAGACCAGGTATGTGTCTCCGTTTCTCAAAACTGAGGTTACTGCTATTTTACTTGTTCATATGGTGTTGGGGTTATTTTATGTGTTATGTCTTGTTTCAAGGTGGCGATGTTAACCCAACTGGCCAAGCTAACTGCCTCTTTCAAGTGCTTGTTGAGTATCTGGTGGATTTAAAGTTCTCAACTGTTAGTCAAACTGAAGAAATATGCATTTCAGCTGTGCATCAATCAAGTGGTAATTCCTATAATCTTAATCTTCATTTTAGTTTGAAATTTTTCCTCAAATGTGTTTTTCTGTTTTACTCTGCTAACTTGTTTTGTCGTTTTCTTTATTTCCTCTGATTCCCTATAGTAAGGTCCAAGATTCTTTCTCCTTTATTTTAAAGGGTGACAGTATAGCCAAAGGGTCACTTATAGAATTGAATCATGAAATGTAACTGCCTAGGGTTAGTTGAACACTTCTGAGAGGCAACACAAACAGTGAGATATTAGAGTTGAGTTAAAGCAACTAGCGAACCAAGCCACTGGCAGGCTACTCAGGCTTGGCTTGTTACTAATGCAATCAAGCTTGAAAATTGTTTAGGATTAGATGTGCTTGTGAGACAACGTAAGGGCAGACGATGTCTTAGAAACTATCAGTAGGGGTCTTATCCACCATTTTACAGCTTTAGAATTAAACAATTCTGATTTTTTACATTGCCAGTTGAACCTACTACCTGATGAACATTAATGCAACACAAAGCCACTAGTCAATGGACCAACGCTTTTTAATTAAACAATTCTTCCACCCATGGAATTTAGAAAGATAAAATGATGTAAAACTCTTTGTTATTAATGAAACTAAACCCGCTCATTATCAATGGGAAAAATGGCTTCAAGATTAAAGAAACTGTAGGCTTAGTTTCTCGACAAGATTACAATTGAATATCAGATGTAGGGTTGTATTGGAAAGGTCTGTGTATATGTTCTAAAATTTGACATAACCTCCTATGCTCCTATAGTTGTGCAAAATGATATGTGAAAATATTGAAAAATCAAATTTCAACAGGTACAGGTTTCATGCAGTTAAAGTGCGTTTAGACAATCCAAATATAGAATTTTTTTTTTTTTTTGGGTATCCGATGTTTTCCATTTTCAGAATTCATCATTCAAAAACGTACTACCAAATGCATTTTAGAATTGTTCCTGTATCTGAAAAGCAAACAGATGTTTTCGAAAATGTAACCAAACAAGCCTTTAGCTTCTTGTTTATTTTGTAATTAGTTTGTATTCTGGATGTTCCCTTCTTCAAATTGGCAGGAAATCAAAATGCCAAAAAGAATAAAAAATTTCTCTATTGATGGACTCATATGATTGAATCCATGTGTAATGCTGACACTCATACCTACTTCTTGGAATCTATGATGATTTGGATTGCTTGACACCTAGCATTGATAAAAAGAATTCATTCATATACACAGAAGTTTCATTGTTTATGGGAATGAAGCTTGCATTATACACTGTGTGCTTGCACAGCAATAACAGTGAAACAAGTAGTCCACAGAAGGATTATCCATAATCCTCTAGAACTTACTAACAGTCCAACTAACGACAATACATCTAAAAGCACAAGACCCTTAAGATTTCACAAATGATTCAAGTTACTTCCACCCTTCCAAAACCACATTAAGGAAACAGAACGGAATAGGGTTTGAATTTCACCAAGTGCAATTTGATGTTTTTCCTAATATATGTTGCTTCATCTATTTTGAGTCATCTTTAAGACCTGGGTAATGTTTTGTACCGGAAGAACTGTCTACTCTTACTTGTACATGTCTGTGTTGTGAAACTAAGGCAGTATGCTGTGCATTTTTTTTACTAGTGTCGTTTGTGGTTTGTGGTGAGTAACGTAGCATATACTCTCTTTAATTATTTTCTCATCTGAAGCACTATAATTAGGGTTTATTCTTGAACTATCAGAGTCACAGCCTTCTCTAGTATTTTGCATCCATTTGGCATTTTCGGTTGTGCATGAGTTTGAAATTAGATATTAAAAACTTCTATTACATTTCTGTGTGTGAGCTTGAAAATGTAGGGTTTCGCAACTTAATCCACTGAATTAGGCTTTGGTCGCTGTCTCAGATGCACCGATACGTCAGTTTGGAGGGGTATGCTCGTATCGGATCTATGTTGCACCGATACGGATACGGGTACGGCGATACAATACGATACAATACGCCGATACGGTAAATCTCCAAAAAATAGGATACGGGTACGGCACCGATACGACGATTAAAATAATATATATATTTAAAAATAATATAACTAGAAAATTTGAAAATTGATATTTCACCAATAATAATTTCAAAACATTAACAAAACACATAACTTCATTCAAATCTCCATAAACAAAGCAAAAATTAACCAAAACACACAAAATACAAGTATCCATAAACAAAGCACAAATTAAAACATTAGAAATCACTTCTCAAAGCTCTAACTTCATTCATCATGGGTAAATATGATGCCTTCTAAGTTCGATTCATCAAGAGAGAGGTTTGCAATCTCAAGCACTCTGGCATTTTCCAAATCCATGGAATCAAATGCATCGCCTCCAACATCCCACATATGAGTTTCCCCTTCTTTAGCTGCCTGCTGGGTGCGAGCGACGGCTCCTTCTACGGCGGCGCTGGGTACGAGCGAAGGCTCCTTCTCCTTCTTCTTCTTCTTCTTCTTCTTCTTCTTTCTTCTCTTTTGTTTGGCCTCTGTTCTGTTGAAATGAAACCCCAAAAACCTAGCCTCTCGACAGACAGCAATCTGAAATTATAGTTTGTGTTTTTATATTTTAACCCCAAATGTTTAGAAACTTTCAAAATCACCCCCAAAGTCTGTAAATATTTTCGTTTTTACCCCCAGACGTATCGATGCCGTATTGCGATCCAGACGTATCGATGCCGTATTGCGATCGTATCGGGACCGTATCGAGGACGTATCGAGAAGTCAACATGCCATATAAGTCAACGATATGCCACGTGGCGTATCGGAGCCGTATCGTATTGGAGCCGTATCCGATACGAGCATACCCCTCCAAATTGACGTATCGATGCATGAGTATCGGATATGGCTCCGATACGATACGGCACTGATACGTATCCGATATGCCACGTGGCGTATCGTTGACTTATATGGCATGTTGACTTCTCGATATGGATCTGATACGGCATCGATACGTCTGGGGTAAAAACAAAAATATTTGCAGACTTTGGGGGTGATTTTGAAAGTTTCTAAACATTTGGGGTTAAAATGTAAAAACACAAACTATAATTTCAGATTGCTGTCTGTCGAGAGGCTAGGTTTTTGGGGTTTCATTTCAACAGAACAGAGGCCAAACAAAAGAGAAGAAGGAGCTGTCGCTCGCACCCAGCGCCGCCGCAGAAGGAGCTGTCGCTCGCACCCAGCAGGCAGCTAAAGAAGGGGAAACTCATATGTGGGATGTTGGAGGCGATGCATTTGATTCCATGGATTTGGAAAATGCCGGAGTGCTTGAGATTGCAAACCTCTCTCTTGATGAACCGGACTTAGAAGGCATCATATTTACCCATGATGAATGAAGTTAGAGCTTTGAGAAGTGATTTCTAATGTTTTAATTTGTGCTTTGTTTATGGATACTTGTATTTTGTGTGTTTTGGTTAATTTTTGCTTTGTTTATGGAGATTTGAATGAAGTTATGTGTTTTGAGATTATTATTGGTGAAATATCAATTTTCTAGTTATATTATTTTTAAATATATATATTATTTTAATCGCCGTATCCTATTTTTTGGAGATTTGCCGTATCGGTGCAACATAGGTCGCTGTATATCAGTGCCCGGCTCAAGGCAGGTTACTAAAAAGAAAGTACTAAAACTTAATCAATTGTTAGGACTTTCAACACTGAAAGTTGGTTTATCTTTTTCTGAGGGATTGGCCTTGACAGGTTATGGGTTATGAAATCACGTTTCTACATCTTTTCCTGTTTTTATTAATTCTTTTTCAACTTGAATGGATTTCATTGTCTCAAGAATTAGTTGTTGCATATCAAAATTTGATGATTATATATGGTTCTGACAGGTTACTCCTTCAATCTTACATGGGTGAATAGAGCTGGTGTAAAGGAACCAGAACTTCTGTACCGCGTCTTATCCTTGGGGACATTTGAAAGGGTTGCACCAGAATGGATGAAGGATGCCATAATGTTCAGCACAACCATGTGCCCTAAATTCTTTGATAGGTTATCCCGAGTTGTCAAGCTGCACGCATAGCCACCCCCTTTCTGTTCCTCTTTTTCTTAACAGGTTGGTGACTGGATTTCTGTTTCTGACAGTGAGTGTGAGATTATAACTTACTGCTTCTGGGCTATATATACCAGGGAACTGATTACTTAGTCTCATGTAGCACTTGTAAAGTGAAAATCTCCTTGTAAAGGAATTTGATGCCATTAGTTTGCAACCTTTGTTTTGAGGAAAAATTTATGTTAAAATTATGATTTTGTCCCATGATCCTCTTGAATATATGAATAATTCTGCAGCAAGGTTTGAGTAAAATCTAGTCTGTTTTGGAACCGGTATCCTTGTTGATACCTTGCAGTCTTTTTTGTCCGGAGTTCTATCGTGAATAGGTAGTTGCTTCTTTGTCAGAAATCTTAGCTTCCGTTGATCGTAGGTTGACTTATAAGATCTATGCTCAACTGCCACAAATGATGTATGTATGCTGCTGCCTACCGAGGCTTAAGTTCTTGTTTCTTCAACGGGCTGTGCGTCTAGTCATGTATTGTTTTTTTTAGGACAAAGGGATATTATATTATCGAGGAGAAAGCAAACACATTCCCAAAAATTGGACAAAGCGTAAGGGTTTTGGTCGGACTAACTAGTAGCCTACCCTCTTACAGGAAACATTACTCATGAGTCAAATCCACATGAGTCAAATCCACAAAAACTAGAGATCGGGAGGTTCGTCAAACCAATATATATGTAAATCAAATCTCCCAAAGTGATATATATTGACACTATATTACCGAAAATCAAATCAGATTGGGATGGATCAAAATGCCATGCAACTAATATTTAATTCTCACTCCCTTCAACTTTAGTTCTCAACAATGGATGCACAGTGAGAAAGATCCAAACATTTTGCAGGGAAAACTACGTCAAAATGTCTGCATTAACCTGTTCGGCCACATTCTTAGGTATTGTGTATCACTTTTTTTAAAAAAAAATTAAAAAAAGGGGTTAATTACAATTTTGGTCATTGCACTTTTAACTTTTCGATTTTAGTCATCACATTTTGCATCATTAACAAATCAAGTCCAATTGGGAATTTCTTCAGTTAAGACGCACGCGGTGCATTTGTGCAGGGGTATTATTACCCTTTTGCCTCAGCCCCTTAATCAAAAACCATTGTCGCGGCCGATTTCTTCCCAAAAAATTTTTTAGGGTTCTGGAATTTGGGGAAAAGGGTAGTTGATTTTGATGTATATGGTTTGATATCATCCAATTGGTGAAGATTTGATAGGCGAAGTCACGATTTGAAAGGGAATCATCAATTTCAGGTAGGAATTCATCCTTTTTTGGGGTAATTTCTTGTCTAATTTGGTTATATGTTGATTTCAGTTTCTAAATTTCCCTATTTCTTGTTTTTTTTTTTTCTAAATATCTCAGTTCTTACAATTAGCTATGTTTCTTGTAGTTTGCAGATGTCTACTTCATCTTCTCATGGATTGATGTGCCCTTTATATGAAGCTGAAATGAAATTACTTCCATGAACTACAGAAGAACATTACAACAAATATTTCTGGAAGTGTACAAGGAAATATGTAAGGCATGGTTTTGGATCAGTTTTATTTTATGATATGGATGTTGTGGCTATGCAAAGTGGTTGTATGATGTAGGGAGGTGTTGGATGCAAAGGTTTCATATGGTGTGATAATGTTGACAATACAAAAGGGAGGAAAAAAACATCTTTAAAGACTTGCAACGGATGGAAAACAATGGTAGCAAGGACGTGGTGTTTCAATCTATGCAGCTACAAGTTGGAGATGTTTTGAATTTGCTGAAAGGAATAAAAGAGATGTTGTTGATCATTTATATCTTGATTGCTGTTAATGTGGTTTTCAATTTAGTTATTAAAAAAAAAAGAAAAAAAAAAAGAGGTGCTTAGATGGTGCTTCAATTTGGATAAAGACATGTTTTGATTGTAACATTCTGATCAAAATTTGGGGAAAGACATGTCTCAAACGTTGTAAATTTCTAGTCATGAAATGAAAACATTTAGCTCTTGTTTTGGTTGTTACATTCTTTGACTCAAATAAAATGAAATGGAATGGAAACATACAAATGGTATAGTACACAAACCAATATACACATGTTGTTGTACACAAACTTGGCTAGGATTCACAAAATAAACTAAAATGCAATGTCCTTAGAAGCAATATACACATGCTGCAGTACACTACACTGACTTTTCCATGGTTCATAAAATAAGGCAAAATACAACACTGTAGAAGCAATATACACATGTTGTAGTACACAAACTTGGTGTTTTTTTTTTTCTTTTTTTTTGGGTCAAGACACAAACTTGGTCATGGTTCACAAAATAAGTCAAAACATATATCTTGAATTATATCAGTCTACATCAAAAAGCCCCATCTATTTAAAAATCAAGTCTTCTGCTTCTTTGGAATAGGAACGTCGTGCTTTCTAGTAGATGCCTTTCCTGGTGGTTTCTATGGAGTAGAATTTCTAGTTTACCTTAGTCCACTAGAAGCATATGCATTCTGACTTTGAGCATAAGCATGTGGAGGAATGGGTGGCCTCATCCTAGTTGTAGCAGAAGTAGGTGTGATGAAAGTTCCACCTCTAGGACCTGTGTGCATGGTATTTTGCCCAGGTGGTGGTGGAGGAGTTTGTAATTAGATAATAAAGATGATAAGATAAATACACCATATTTTTAAACTCTAGCCGCTCTCTCCCTCTGTGAGTCCTAAAGGAAAATTCCATAGAAGAGGGAGGAGGAGGAAGGGTCACTGCCCCTCCTCCCCCTCTTATCTTCTCGTCTTTTCCTTTTAGGTTAGTGAATAAGTCCACTAGGCGGTTTGAATAAAAAGCCTCTTGTCTTGGCTTCTTCTAAGCCATGGTTAGATTGAAGTTCCCCATCACTCCTTTTAGTCTATGTTCTCAATCAAATCTTACTCCCAAAACCCGCTCCCTAACGCAGCTCATGTTATTTAAATTTGATTTTACATCGTCTTTGAAGGAGGTTGCTGCAAATCACCCAATTGTTCTTTGGCAAAGTTATTGTTTTCATTTATTTGTTCGCTCTTATGCGCAGATAGATAGCTAGAAATCATATTTTCCCCATATCTTTTACGAATGCGATAGTGGGTGTGGCCACAACGACGCTTCTTCAGTTGCTGGTGGTATGGTTTGTTTAGGCTTATGGGTTGATTTAGGGTTTTGGTTATGTTGGGTTTGTGGGCTTTTTTTGGACTTATGGCTAATTGTGGTGATGTGGTCTAGTAGTTTTAGTGCGGCTTTTGTCTGCGTTAGTTTTGCTTTTAGCAAGTTAGTTTGTTGCCCTCTTTGGATTGGTATTTAAAATGTGTTGTTGATGTCTTTGATTGTACCGTTGAAGTTTATCTAATGAAGTTTCTATTTGATAATAAAAAATAAAAAATAAAACAAAGTATGATAAGATAAATATTTAATGAGAAAAACATAAGTGAGCAAAATTTCATCAACAAAAGCCATCAATATAGGCAATGTCTTACTGCTCCAGCATTGTAATATTTTCCTCCTTGTCTTCTTTGAGTATTAGGAACATATTTTTTCCTCAACTGCAATAACACAACAACAACAAATTTTACATCTTTACAGGCTGTAATAACACCGACAACAAAAAAATTCAGTAATTAATACAGAAACATACTAAGCATGACTAACATTTGCAGCTGGTGGGGTTTTAGTTGCATATCTTTTGTCAACATAAACTCCTTTGGGAGCGGGCCTTAGTTGATCTTTGTAACTCTCCTTGTTATGACCCTTATCCCATCATCTTTGGCATGTAATTGTGCCACCTTTTCTTTTCAGCCTTACTTGCCCATATTTTTTTATCTTTGTTTTCCATCTCTGGATCATTTATTATCCTCCTTTTCTTTGGCCTTCCAGGCTGCTTTTTAACCATTGGAGGCAGTGGTTGAACTTGAGTTGTTTTAGGTCACATGTGCATAGCTTTGACAAGGTGGATAAAGGTTCGTAAGCCCTCATATATGTGTCCTTGGTGTAGTATATGGATCCAGATACACCTTAGCATCTTCCCTATTTCAGAAAATTGCAGCAACAGTATGGTGGCAAGGAATGCCAGTGAGATTCTATCTATTACAGCTACATCTTCTTTTGCTTAAGTTGACAACATATTGATCATCTATTAACTCCCTTACTTGGAACAAGCCATTTCCAGAGTACATTGGCACATATTTCCTGGACAATGACTTGAACTTGTTAAGATTATTATGGATTTTAGAACAAATTGGCTGCTCATGAATCCTCATAGTATCCCTCTTAACTTGTAACCTCCTCATTAGGTTGCACCTAATCATTTCCAACATGGTGAAGATGAGTTTATCCCTTGCTTGCAGAATCCAAGAATTAAAACATTCATAGAGGTTATTCAATAACATATTACACTTAATCCTTATAGTAAATGTATGCCTAGCCCATTTGTTTATGTCCTTATTCCTCAACCAATCATGTGCAGCTTCACCACTCTCTAATCCCTTCATCTTGTTCATCTCACACTCAAACTCAAACATTTGGTGTTTTGGCAGCATTCCATAACAAATCTTTCAAAACCCTTCTATTATGCAATGTCTTGAAATTCCCATAAAGATGTCTGACACACCATCAATGTGCTGCTTCAGGCACAACTAAATCAAATGCAACATCTAATCCCTACAATATTAAACTAAGTATATTAAATTAAGCATATTAAACCCTAAAGATTAAATTAATAATTAAAAAAAATAAGATTATTAAACTACCTTTTAAAAGATTAAATTAAGAATAAAAAAACTAAGATTATTGAACTACCCTTTGTTGGTATGAAATAAAAGTCCATCCATGTTTATTAACAGGACCCAAATCCTCAATAAGAAATTGAAGGAACCAACACCATGTTTCTTTGGTCTCCAACTCAGCCACAGCATAAGCAATTGGTACATATTGTCATTTGCATCAATACCCCCTGCCACAAGTAATTGTCCTAATTAACATAGTGTAATATAGATTCACATGCTTTGGATAAGAAATTTCCCTATGATTGATAATGTAGTTATAATAAGAAAAATAGAAGGAGATTCATACCTTGGAATGTGCCCTTCAAATGACACACAAGGGATTAGAAATGGATTCAAAGAGTGGGATAGAAGATGTGTATATGTAAAGGCACATAAGGGATGAGGAACTAGTTGCAAATATATTTTAAAAGAAGATAAACAACCATTAGTATGGGGGAAATACTCCTTAGAACAAATAAGAGGGGTTAGCAAAGGCACACAAACAACATAAGGAAGCACAAGGGAATCCACAACACCGATGATAGGTCTACATCTAGCTAGAAAGCTTTTTTTGCAGGCATCCAAACACACATAAAGCCTTTGGAAATAAGAGGCTTCAATTTTCATCATCATAATACTGCACACATTGGTTTCCCTAACCTCTGCACAATACTCCCACAACTTAGAGTACTGTGAAGCATAAGTACTCTCAATGATTTCAACAGCCTTCTGTCTAACCCTACCACATATATTGAAACTAACCTCATACCTTATCTCCCTCTTAATAAGAGCTTGGAATAACCTCCACCTCATCTTGGGCTCATATCTAATTCGATTAAGATATTTTTTAGCAAGAAAACTTGTAGTAGCTTGAGGGTTGCTATAACTATTGCTACACATGTGTCTTTGTCATGCTCTTAATTTGCAAAGTCCCATCTGTCATAAAAGAAGCCCATAGGTTCTACTTGCATTTCATACACTTTTCTTGCATCTTCTTCCTATCATTTTTAGTAACCTTTACCTCATACCCTTCATTGATAGCATAATGTGAAATAGCTTCTCTTAACTCTTTCTTAGATGCAAATAACATGCTCACTTCAAATTGAGGATTCTCCATATCAATCTTAGCATTAAACTTTGGATACCTTGGTCTTTGTCCTTCATCATCAGAATTAGGTGGACTACCAAAGCCATCTGAGTTGTAATTCTCGTCAGGCAGAGTATCATTCATGTGACCTTGAAGTATAAATGGATTTTCTTATTTCTTTTTTTTTCTTTTTTTTTTTAAACATACACTGGAACCTTGGGAATTTGAACATTGTGCATAAACATATCATCATCCTCAAGAGTTGCATCATTTTCCTCATCATAAATTTCTTTGTCAGACTCATCACCACTTTCGTCATATATGGGAACACTAAGAAGTGAAGCCTCACCACTAGCCTCAACAACATCATCTTCCTCATACCTATCAACATCATCTTCCTCATCATCATCAACATCAACAACCTCAACATAATCTAAATCATACATGGGTCCTTTCCCTTTACCAGCTTTACCCCTATCACTCACATCATTTTACATTGTGTTTTAACAAAATTCTCATCTACTTGACTGAAGCATTCATCTGGAATATCATTAAAGAATTGCTCATATTCTGTCTGTTGTGATTGGATGTAATTCTCCTTAATAATGTCACGCACATCAACCTCATGATCTACATATACCACGATATATGGATTGATACAGCTGATAGATAACATATCTAAAATTTCAGCATCTGAATTCAACCCTAATACCCCTTCGTGCACTCTCTTACCAGCAAAAGTGTAATAAAATTATGTGGAATTTTGAATCTCACTTTTCTTCATAATATCCCTTAATTCTGTTGTAGAAAACCTATCTAGATCAATATTATCATAAACATCTATTGTGTCTCTCTCATAATCCTTCCCATTGTTCACGAATTTACCAGCATATTTTAACTCCATAATGAAGTGTCCATCATTTGAAAAAATTTACATTTTTGGCATATAGTTAACAATAGTAGACATATTATATTCTAACAAAAAATAAATTAAAAACATCCATATTATAATCTTAAAGCACTACCAAACAACACTCTCTAAAAGCAACATCCTTTTTACACCTCAAACTATTCATCCACCATGCTTAGTCCATTTCACATGTGATGAATTCATATAAAGTACTACCATAACATACCAAAAACAACAATAAACCAACCCTACAACAACAATAAAGTCATATATTAACTCAGAAACTCACTTGGATGAAATGGAACTTTCTTCGGGTCCACACATTTGGAACCCACCATGTCTGCTTCTTCACAACAGTCCCTAACAGAAACAAAGCATAATCAAACCCAATTCAAACCCCAAATATCCCAGAAATTGTACACTTTTTACTTGGGAATCTAAATCAAATCCTAAACCTCGAAATAGACCTTCCTTTTCACCACGTGCGTCTTAACTGACAGAATTCTCAATTGGACTTGATTTGTTAAGGATACAAAATGTGATGACCAAAATCGGAAAATTAAAAGTGTGATGACCAAAATTAAAATCGGGCCAAACTCCAGTGGCCAAAATTGTAATTAACTCTAAATAAAAAAAACGAACTAAATTGTATATCACATCGATAGTAGATCACTAGTAGAGTTGGAACTCACTTGTGTTAGTGATCGTGATGTGGTAGAAGAATTTGGTTCATGTAGCATAGGGAAATTTTTTGTTTTTGTTTTTTTATTTTAAATTGGTTCATTTAGCATTTACAACTTCACAAAGATTGTTTAAGCAAACTTCAAATTAATTTACAAAACTAAAAAGATATCCATATAGCACATAGATTCAATCGTTCTCATCAACGCTTTTGATGAAAACTTTCTCTATGAAGCTTCATCTAGATTAATGGATTTTCAATCTTACTCATGTAATTGTTAGTTTAAAATAAAATTGAAATTTTTTCAAAGAACATTAAATTAATTTAGGAGAAGTTCTTCGATAAAATAGTATTAGTGCGGCTCTTTGTTGGCCATATTTGTCTAGTGTAATTGCAATCAGGCCAGTTGATTAAGACAGTGAGTCTATCGCCTTGCACTAAGTTTGAATAGTTTTAGATTATCGCTGATATAAAATAATAAATAAAAATATTTGACCTTAAATTGGCATTTTATTAAGGTAGGAAACCAATGAACATTGGCCGAAAAAAAAAGAAGGGAAAGTTAAAAAAGTGCCCTTTTTAGCAGAACAAAATAACTAGCCGTTGGAGATGAAGGAAAGGAAGGTTAAGATAAAAGAAGGCGGCCACACCGTCATTGCAACGTTCGAAAATTTTGAATACCCACCGAACGCCCTTTATGCGACGTCGTTTAGGTCACGCTCACAACGTTTTAAACCAAACTCTCAAGCCCTTCTTCCACATCCCGTATCTCTCTCTCTCTCTAAAGTTCTCAGAAAAAGGGAAAGAAGGAAAACCCTTCTCTCTCTCTCTCTCTCTCTCTCTCTCTCTCTCTCTCTAAAGCTCACTGTGTTTTTGGAATCCTTGGGTTTCTCTCGTCTTGATTTGGGTTTTTAAATCTAAATCTCTGTGTTTCCAAAACAAAGAGAAAGAGAAGATAAAGGATATGGCTGCTGTGAACCAAGATAACACTCTAGTAGTGGCCACAACCACTGCTCCCTCAAACTCAAAGCAATCTCAGCCGCGAGCAAAGACCGTTGATTCTCAGTCTGTTCTCAAAAGGTACATCTTCATCTTACTTGACTTAATTTTGCTTTCTGGGTTTTGATTTTTTGTTTTACTTTCTTGGTTATCAGAATTTCTGGGTTTTGTTTTCTTACCCCAGATTTTCACTTTTTCGATTTAAAGAAAAACAGTTTCTTTTTGTTTGGGGATTCTGTTTCTCAGATAATTTATTTTAATAGATTCCCTTTATTTTCATTAAGTTTCTTTTGTTTCTTCTGATAATTGGAGGTTTTCAAGGTTTCTTGGTTATGAATCTTTGATAATTGGTGGTTTACAATGTTTCTCACCCTGTTGTTTTCTTGTGTTTTTAATTGCTCGCTGAACAGGCTGCAATCTGAGTTGATGGCCTTAATGGTAAGACACCAAGACTCGTTCTTTTCCCTTTGTTTCTTGTTTAGATCCTGAAAATCCTGATTAAATGAAACCAAATCATGTTGATTAAAAGAAACCAAAGCATATTTTCTCAGAAACCCCCATGTCTCAGTTGAGTCTCTTTCCAATAATTTTTGTTAGGGTTATTTGGTTACTTGGGTTTTGCCTAAGAGTTTGTTTTTTCTTCAATATTGAATTATAGATGAGTGGGGATTCTGGGATATCTGCCTTCCCTGAAGAAGACAACATATTCTGCTGGAAAGGGACAATCATTGGAAGCAAAGATACAGTGTTTGAAGGGACAGAATACAGACTATCCCTTACCTTTCCCAATGACTATCCATTCAAACCTCCAAAGGTCAAGTTTGAGACTCTCTGCTTTCATCCCAATGTGGATCTGGTTGGCAACATTTGCTTGGATATTCTTCAGGTACTTGTAGTTTCATAATGTCATTTGAAAAGTCCAATAATAAACAAGCTACCAAACTTTTTACATATAATGTAACTTTTCCTTTGAATTAATTGCAGGATAAATGGTCATCTGCTTATGATGTGAGAACCATTCTCTTATCCATCCAGAGTCTGCTTGGAGGTAATCACTTTCTCAGTTGAACCATGGAACTGTTAGCATTTCTTCAAGGTGTAGAATACTTATGGAATTTTGATTTTGTTTATTTCAATCACAGAACCAAACATCAGCTCACCTTTGAACAACCAAGCAGCACAACTTTGGAGCAATCAAGATGGTAAATACTGGGTTTCCTTTTGCTTATTTGTTTTACTCAAGTCTGCTAAAGTTGTGCTATAATGAGAAGTGTCTGAGTAATGCTTTGTCCGTCGCTTGCAGATTATAGGAAGATGGTGGAGAAGTTGTACAAATCTCCAAAAGCTTAATTGAGATGACAATATAATTTCTCAGATTAGGAGTTGAGCGATTGTAGAAGAAGAAGCCTCTCTAATTTGGATGAGAGGATGGATTTGTGCTTTTCTTTCAGAATGTTCCATTAATTCCTTGATTTGTTCTTGTTGTGTTCTCTGTTTACAGATGAGATGTTTCATAGTCATTGTTAATTGAAGGATGTAGACAATTGTCGTCAAAATTCAGAGTTAAAGATTGTCTTTCTCCCTAAACTAATACTTGACAAGCCAAAAGAAAAACCATTAGACCTCTAATTATGGCCTAAAAAATGTCAAGTTAAGAAGAACACAGGAAACAATTACAACATGTCCATGGGTCACGCTAAGAACACAATAATACCTTCTCAAATGCAACAATCAAGTTATCCCCTTGCAGTTGAAAGGGACTATCCACGCTAAGAACACAATACCTTATCAAAAATATCGATAAACAGCCACCAACTCATCTCCCGAATAAGGACATCCTTGACTAACATTTTCTCCATTTCTTGCTTTACTTTTTGAAGTCCATTTGCCATGCTTTCCGAAATTCTCATAGTGCAGCTGTGATATTGCCAGGGATGAAAGCACAGGGAAGAGAAGGTGTTGTGTTGGAAGAAGGAAACAGAGGTTATTAGATTGGAGGGGTGTAAGCGCGGGAATTTTGGCTATTACCAAAAGACTAAAACCCTTCTCAATGATGTTTTAAATCTAAAGCGTACATGGCATTTAATGGTCACAAATAGAAGTTCGCATCCACTCCGGGCACTTGGACTTTGCAATAGAGAAAGTCCCGTCTTGCAAATCCTGCACCGGGGAAGCAATGGAAAACGGAATCTTGAAAGAGTTTGTAGTCCTAGTCTTAGGGCACAAATAAGAAAGAAACTAATAATATTCAAATCACATCTCTCTACGGGTGTGGCTCCATTCAAATAATTAAAATGAGAAATATTGAGCAGCCCACAAGTTTTTTTTTTTTTTTTTTTTTTTTGGGTGGAACCTGAAAATCAATACCAAGGCGCAAATAGGAGGGGAATTAGGAGGGGACTACAAGCACGCATACATAACAGCCAAGGACCAAACAAGACACAAGTTAAAGTAGAAATGCCAGATAAAGAAAAGAAACAGACCGTGCCATAGATGGGCAGAGGACGTCGAAATCTGATCTAGAAATCTGATCTAGCATTCCTCAAGCGCTGTGAATTGGGGGGGGCAAGGAAGACCATCTTTGTCCAAGATTCCAATCAAAGAGGATGGGGGTCGGTTGACCCAAATAGAAAGGCTCATATGGCCTCTTTGGAATCAGATTCAATGACTACTCTAGTGTGCCCTTGTTGGATAGCCAAAACTGCATCCTTCCAATCAGGCTCATAGATGCGTTTTTTTTTTTTTGGAGGACCCTTCCTATTGAGAGGGACGATAGCATACTAAACTCACACACACTACACGGATGTTAGGAGTCGAACCTAGGACCTTGCCTGAGGGAGTAAATACTTCAAACCACTACACTAGTGGGTCCTTTGCGTAAATAAGTTATATTAAAATATTATGAGTGCAGCTATTTCCACCCATATTAGGATTACAAAGGGTAAATTTGTTTTAAAATTTTCAAAATAAGGTAGATGGGGATATAGGAGAGGGGGTGGAAATAGGACAGTGACTAAACTTTTCATTTGTTCTTTTCACAAATTTTCCCGAATAAAACCCGTATGTATTTTATTTGTACTTTTCCCGTTCTGTATACAAGAAGGAGGGGACTTATCACAGACTCATTGCCATAAGAGTTCAAACTTGAGACCACTAGTGTTGTCCGAATTTTAGGTCAATTAGATACAATCTATTTGTACCTAGCACTGAAACTTTAAGTAATCTTTCTCAAGTAGCAGCAGAGCAAGATTTGTGGCCAAGTGGAGTAGAAAATAGAGCCAACATTAAGGGTATGTTTGGGGTCCTTTTGAAAGGGCCAAAAGCGCTTAGCAGAAAAACTTGAAAGTGCTTCTAGATCATAAAAGTGCTTTTCTATGCTTCTCCACGAATCACTTCCCAATGCTTTTCCCAAAAAACCTTTGGATCAACAAATTTTGTTGATGTTCTAAGAGAAGTGTTTCTTTAAAAAACGCTTATAAATGGAAGTGCTTATATGAAGCACTTGGATTTCCAATTAACGTTATTTGATGTTCTACTAATAAGGGGTTTCTGAAAAAGCACTTATAAATAGTTGTTCTTCCTACAGAAGCTTGGTGCATACAACATTACGATGAATCAAAGAGGGTCAAAATAATAGAAAAAATCACTTTTCTAAAACTGTTTAACCATTACGATTAACATCAACCTAAAATCTCAAATACCATATGAAACCAACAAGTAGCATGCATCTAAACTAATCAGTGTCACACAAACTTCTCTCCGTATGCTCTTATTTCGTAAACCCAGATTCTTTCTTTGATTCAGCTATCAGATTGATTGGGTCGAAAGCCTACATATTATGTTTGATGATGTCAGCTGCCTTAAGTTGAGATGGACAAATTCCTTTATCTCCAACCTCCACTGTAGGTACAAATTCCTATGGCTTTGGTGATGTGAGCTGCCTCAAGTTGTATTTGGCCAACTCCTTGTACTTGTCAACAACACCGATCAAGCAAATAGTCTGTCAATCAAAACAAAATTAGATTTTGACTTCATCCGAGGCAACAAGAACGATCCTATATATAATTAACCACCAGCCTAAAGACAAGCAACTTTTTATGATAATGCTTCTTTCATCCATGTCTATATTTCAAGGTCAATGCACAATGTACTCTACCCATTACTTTGCAGGAGGGCAGATCTGAACATTAGTACAATAGACTCCAGATGGGAACTAACTATTAACCAAATACACACAAAAGATAGAAATGATAGGATGAACAGTGACACCCAGTATATAAAAGTGAAAAGTAAAACGGAAAACACTGAGTATCGCACTTGGTGTGAAGATCATTAACAAGAGAAAATGAATCTCTTGGTGGCAGAAAGGACTTACAGGAAAGAAAAAATATAAATCCAAAGACCTGTTGAGACCCATTGAGAGACACAATGAATTGGAAAATGGTGACGACGGAAGAGAAATATGCGCATATTTTCAGCTTTGAAAGGAAAAAAAACTTTCTTACCTTCACAATTTCAACAACAATGGTCTTATCAGGATTATTAAGGTCAACTTTGTGAGGTCCAGGCACGGATTTTGCCACTGCATTTATGATTTTCATCCTGTCAATACCAGTATTTGCACGGGCTTCATACAGGACTGCAAACTGAATGGAAGTGTAGCAAAATCAGAAAGCATCCTAAGATATCTGAAAGATTAAAGTTCTGTTTATGTGGGTCAAACAACTCATAACCTTATAACAATAATGTAGTGGTAATAATAAATAACACTTTTTTAAAAAAAAAAAGAAAAAAAAAAAGAGAGGAAAACATGTCAAAAATATAGAAAAGCTCATCATATTTTTCCACTTCATTAACAAATCGTTGCTGGCTGCATTAAGAAGTAGATACAGCTTTTTCATCACAGACTAGTAAGTTGTAAGTCTTTGTGTCATATCACTTAAGGTAGTTTTTAAAACTAAATAAAAATTGATTTTTCATGAAAAGAGAGATGTGAATTTCTTTTTTAGTTAATAAGAAGACGAGATGAGGATTGATGACTTATATTACCTTCTGAGGATTCTGAGTTTCCACTGGAAAGTGCTGTGCAAGAAGTGGTTTGATTGCTCTTGAAATATCCTCTTCAGAAGAATAGCACGCTACTTCAATAGGCAATACTCTTAAGATAAACCTATATTATGCAAGTGTAAACACCCAGTTTGAGATGTCCTCCATACGCGTTCTTTGTATAAATAACCTAACAAGAAATATACAAACCTGGACATGTGTCTCCTGGTTGCAGCAGCAGATGCCATCATATGCTGCACTATATCCTTTGGGCTAGGATCTCCATCTCTCTTCCGCATTTGAACAAAGACAACACCATTGCAACCAGAATCAAGGCTGATAAAGCGCCTCTGTAAAATAATCCAACATTGGGATGAGGAAAAAATCATGAAAGCAGACACCATTCCCTTTAAACCGGTAGCAAGGGGAGTTGAATCAACCATGTAGCATACTCACCAAGATATCAGAAGAAATATGCTAATAAAATTAATGAAAACACAATGCAACCACATCTGTAACCAACTCAAAACCACCCAAGAGTTAAAATACGCTGATCACATTGATAAATGACATAGAGCCTTGGCCAAGTATATTTACTAGCATTGATAAAACTATTCACCAAGTTGATTCAATAAAACTTGTTACTCTGACCATTAGACTGCTTAGGTGATATTCTGATGCCAGCTTTACCCTTCATTGTCATAAATACTTTGTCTTATGGACTTAACAATTAGAACAGGTCACTCTTGCACAAGAAACAATCCTCAACCAAAAAGTCCAACGCATAAAAAATTAAGCTAAAGCCAATTTTGTGAAAAAGATGGGAAGAAACATGACACAACCCCTGGAAAAAAAAAACAAAAAACAAAAAAACAAGAAAGCATCACCAACCTGGCAGAAAACAGAACAATAACCAACGCCAAACTAGAATAGAGAGGTCAAGAAAGAGCAACTAAATCCATGTTTAAAAGAAAAAAGTCATGAAATGTTGAAGAAACCAAAGTTGTCCCATAAGCAGTCATCCAACCCTGCCTCAAGCGGCCCCTTTCCATCCATACCACTCAAAAATTCACAATCATAATGCATCTCCAGAAATGCTTTGCTTTCTCCCACCACCAAAAGCACAAAAAACTCTCTCTACAAGTGAAGAGATACAGGAGGAGGGTCCCAACTAAAACTAGCCAGGAAAAGATTATGCCACAAATGAGGGAAATGAAGGAAGCAATGGTCATACTAACTAAAGATAATGAACAATAAAAATTCAGTATGCCAAAGTTATTACTGAAAAAATCAGGGTCGTGGGATGAAAATTTGGCAGGTTGGATGGTAAGATATTCTAGGGACAGAACAGTACTCCTTAGATATTAAATTCAATAAATCAAGTACACACATGCTCTTATAAAGCCCAAACCTATACTTAGAGAAATTTCCAGTACCCATTCATAAACCTGGGAAAATGAAGAAAGAGATGGTAATACTAACTAAAGATTGGGACAGAAAAGAACTCCTTAGACATTAATTTCAATTAATTAAGTCTAAATGGTGTTCAAATGCATGCCCTTAAAAGGACCCAAACCTTAATCTAGAGAAATTTCCAGTACCCATTCATAAACCTGGGTGGGTTAGCAAGTTCTGGTAGGAAATTCCATCCCTTCTCTGGTATTACTTTTAAAGAGAAAATTAAAAGTATTTAGTACTGAATCAATAGAGAAAAAGGAAAGTATAAAAATTATTCAAACAAGTACCACTCAAACTGATACTTTACACTTGGGTATTCACATTTGTAACAAAACCAATCACAAACACAATCCTAATGTGAATAGTGAAACAAATTGAAATATTATAGAGTTCATTAATCCTGGTCAATTTTCATTATGATAATCAATTCATTTGAAAATTAAGCATTTGCAAAGCAGATATTGACATAATCAACTGTGGTTCATTTAACAAATTGTCAAAATTTAATTTTTTAAAACAAATTTATAACTTTAACCCATATTGAAAGTTAGCATTAAGATCTCAAAGCCCTAAAATTAAGGCAAGTTTCCTGACCTTGGTAATAGATAAAATAATGATGTCAATGTCATGGCCACAGAAAGTAACACTAAAGTGTATCCAGTCCGAAGGTGTGTTCAAATATTTCTTTTTGTGATTATGATCGCGCATGTTACATGCACGAAAGAATAGAAAGCCATCTTTTTTCCCTTGACACAGTTTGGAATATCACGGTACCCACAATGGTTTTCATTGTCCTTTTTTTTCTTTTCAGATCAATGTAAATAACATTCAAAATTATTCTAAGCAAATGTTATCTAATTATAGCTTGGAGGACCATCATGCTTTGCATATTCTTAAGACATATTGAGTGCCACAAAAATGCAAAGAAGCAAGTGAAATTGATACCTCTTGTAAAGATAAACTTTGACAGAGAAAGGTTTGTGTGCATACAAGACAGTGGAAAACGACAATGGTATTGGCCACACAAAAAACAAATATCTAAACACGACAACAGTGTAGTGCATGACATATGCACTTGCAGAAAGCAAATAGATGTGTTAAATATAAAACAGTAATTGCAAATTAAAGATACACATTGAATTGTTGAAAAAAATAATAATACTATCATATGCTAGTGTAATGCAAAAGAAAAAGACAAGTAGGTAAACAGAAGAAGTCATAATCATTCCAACCACGAGCTAAATAACCTTAACCAGTAGAGGGGACACGATGCAATCAAAACTCTAAAAAAGCAGAATGCTTGCTAGCTAAATTTCTAATTCAGACAGAATGAGGTTTGGCATCCACACAAACTTTTCTTTGTTTTGGTCAATTTATCCACACAATCTTGATTCAAAAGAAAAGGAACATAACACAAATACACACAAGCATGCACAATCTAATCATATATATTAGAAGATTATAGAAGGTCACCTTGTTCTTATCTCCCAGTTCTTGAAGCTCAGCTTCAATAAGCTTATCAATGGACTTCTCTTCCACTTCATATGGGATCGTACATTTTGATGAATTTGTTCCTAGACATTGTTTCTTTGCTGGTGGCTCCTCAGCTTCATTTGCTGAAATTTCCTTACTAACATTGTCCTCTTTATTGTCTTTAATCTTTTCCTCTGTTTTATTTCCATCGCATCCATCATCTTTATTATGGTGATCTGATTTCTCAGTTTCTGCATTATCTTGACTAGCATCATCTTTCTTCTGGTGATCTGATTTTTCAGTTGTTGCATTATCTTGACTAGCATCATCTTTCTTCTGGTGATCTGATTTCTCAGTTATCGCATTATCATGACTACCATCATCTTTCTTCTGGTGATCTGATTTCTCAGTTGTTGGATTATCATGACTACCATCATCTCCACGAGTATCAGATTTATTCTCTTCATCCACCCCATTTTCTTGTTCTTCTTCTGCCTTGTCCTCTCCCGCCTGTTTGTTTTCATGATCATCATCATCATCACTACTAGAAGAATCAGAATATGAAAATTTAATCTTCTTATTTGAAGGTTTGTGTTCCTCAGAAAGCTTTAATCCTGAACCTTTCCCATGGACTAGCTCTTCATAAAACTGCAAGACAAACCAAACAACCCAACATATAAGTTTCTCACGTAAAACAGCCAAGAAATAAATAAACAGTCCAGAACGCCATCTCTTAATTTTAAGAGCATTCAACGCTTTGAATATTTGTCAACCAATAAATAACAAAAACTGAATTATCCTGTTAAATCCAAACAAAGAAAAAACTAAAATAGGCTTTCTCTGTACCAGTAAAGGTATTCTTTAACAGAAGATGTAGATATGTACATAATTCAGTTTTTGTTATTTATATATATGGAAAAGTTTTCTCAATACATTTACAAATTGAACTCCTATTTATTTTTTATCTGAACAAGAAAGAAGAACATCAGTTCTCAGACAAAGAAGATTTCTGAAGCTTCACCATGCAAATAAGAGATTTCCTATGGTCCACATAATTAAGTAATTATTCAATGGTACCTCGTGTAATAACAAAAAAATGTAACAGAGGAACCAGCAGATTCTTTTACAGAACAACGCTTAAATATTGACCCTCTTGGTCCTGTCAGTTCCAATATTCAGCTTGAACTTTACTCCATAGGTGCATGTGGAAGGACTCTAGGAACTACGGCAAATCTTATGGCTATGAAAGATCAGAATTCCAGAACGAAAAAGGCAAACGGAAAAGAAATGAAAGCAGCAACTATAAACAAAAACCCAGATAAAAAGTATCAAGAAACTAGAACATAGGAAAAATACCTATGGGACATTAGCAACTATAGTATCAATAAGCAACAATAAGCAACAATACGCAAAACCCAGATAGAATATTGGCAACCAGAAATGAAAAAGATCATATATTTGAAGAAAAAGAAATGAGGAAAAAAAGACAAAAAAAGCGAAGAGAGCAATACAGAGTCAATAACGTTAATGGCCTCATTAGAGGCTTGGCGTTCCCTGCCACCATCACAAGTAATAAAGAAGCCTTGCACTCCAGGGTGTAATGGGTACGACCCTTTCTTCTTCACCGCTTTCTGAACATAAAAAATACAACAAGCAGTCTATAAGAAGTAAGAACAGCGAGTTGAGAGAAATAAGAATTCAACTTTTCAAAGATTCTAAATTTCTCAGAGAGAGAGAGAGAGAGAGAGAGAGAGAGAGAGAGAGAGAACCAACGTTGTAAGGGAGATACCGTTGCTTCCCCTTCTTGGACTTATTGGCTGCGGAAGTGGACTTGGATTTGCTATCTGTCGCCATTTTTGAGTTTCAGAGCAAAGAGGAGTTCGAGCACTTTTCTACGAGCAGGGCGATGTGATACTGGCCTTAAAACCACGCGTGTTTTGTTTTCATTTTTTTTAATCGGTAAAATAAAGGTAATTAAGATCAATGTCACGGCCCGAGGATCTTGCCTGCTGGGCTTTGAGAATCTGTGTTAATGTTAGCTTGTTGTCTTTGGGCCTAAGCTCGTTCTCTCCAAGCTACTCGTCTTGGTGGGTTCAATAACGCCTTCTGCAACTCATTTGGCCCAAAACATAAATTTTTCCCTGCTAAAAAGTAACTATTTGAGTTTTGCCCAGACTCAAATTGTTTTTTCCCCAACCCTTCAGACTCAAATTTTACGTCGACAACTTTATTAAATTATTTAAGAATTGTTTAAGTCTAATTTTCCTTTGATGAATAACTTTTCTTCATTTAATCTTTTTAAATAACTTCATCATTTATTTTTTTTAACAATTTAACGTATAAAAATTGAAATTTTATTTGAGAAATAGGCGGATACTTATAGTGTTTTGAGTGAGTTTTGGGGTTGGATATAATTTAAATTAATTTAAAATATTATTTAACTGTTGGATTTAAATTTCAGTTGTTCGATCTTCTTTTTTTTTTCCCATTAAAATAGCTTGAATTTAATATGGATCGTTGTTTTGGGTTCTTGTTGGAATATAAATTTAAATATAAATTTTTTTTAAAAAAAAAGTGATGCGACAGCTTCTACAGCAACAGCAGCGCAACATCTAGCGCCCTATTGATTCCTTCTTGCGCATGGGCTGCATCAGCCTTGAATGTGCTCCATCAAAAACTTTTCTAGTCCAGTCAATAGCAGGACTGGTATTTGGCTCCAAGTTTGAGTTTTTAAAATTTTGGCCCCCCTACTTTTCTTGGGTTGGGAGAGGAATTGAGCTAAATTTTGGAATTTTTTGGTTTGTCCTCATTGGTTGGAGATGGCCTAAGGAAGTCTTTCAATCGTCTACCAACATTTTTCTCAAAAACAAAGAGATTGTTTTTCCTCAAATTGAAAATTTGGAATCTATCTAATTAACTACCATGTTGACCCAAATTGCTAGTAAAACACGATGATCAAATTGGTGAAAATAAATTCACAATGACCAAAATTGAGGCAAAACACAATAACCAAGAATGTGTTTTACCCTTATATGTTTGATAGATCTTCAAAATTGCTGGTAGAAAGTCATTAGTAGAGAGGTAGATCACACATCTACATATATTTCTTGCTTTGTATATTACCCTCCATAAACATTATCTTAGATATCAACCGTGGATAAAAACATCACTATTACATAAATAGTAAATTATAAGAAGGCTTAATTGCTACAATGCCCTCTGAAAGCATGGTCAAATCTCACATTGCACTCTAAAAGTCAAAGTGACCCGTTTTGCCCCTTTGACCGATGTTTTGCTTCTTGCTTTAGCCCTATCGTCAAGTGTGTTAAAAACACTAACGTGACACAATGGGACTAATTGTCTTGCTTAAATATATGATACATAAGTTCCTTGTCAATAAAATATTTTCTTTGGAAAAAAAGAATTTAATTTAATTTTTTTTTTTAAAGATTTCTTTAAAAATAAAATAAAATAAATGTGTGTTGTAATTTAACTGTTTTGTGGTACCATTCTATATCAACAATAGTTTGATGTATTTCTTTTATGTGCTTCCTCGACATGGACTAACATAAGCTTTTATTGCTTTTGTTGGTGGAAGAGTTGTATTTACAAAAGATGTTGTGTGTTTGCACAATGGTTGTGGCAATGATTGATATTTTCTCAACGTGTTCTAACAAAGTTCTTTATTAACCTTTCTACAACACATGCGTACAAGTATCTCCCTAAACGAATACTTTTACTGAAGAGACTATTTCAGTACCCCTGCCACCATGAAGGGATTCTCAATGACTCCATAAGGATCAACCACAGGAAGAGAAAAGGAATAACTATTCAAAAGAAGACCGATGGTCATAGAATTGAGAGATTGAAATTTTGCTATGAAGGCTAAATGAAAACTTTCGAAAGACATCTGAAGCACGTGTCAAATTCATGCGAGTCACACATATAGAAACCCAAATTTAAAAGCTTAGTATGATCTAACGAGACTAGGCCGTGACTGAAGCTTTACAATGTTTATTAGGCAAGAAAACCATTTGAATGGTTATCGAGCTTGCCCGCTCACTTATCCTTATTTAAAATTCCAAATTAAACATGGAGTTGTCAAAGAGCAGTTCCAGGCAATGTTCTTAAACTGCCACGTCCTGAACTCGAGGTATAGTAAAAATCCCAAACCCAATGCGTGATAAATAAAAGGTAAAATAAAATGGGTTGAAATAGAGTTTTAGAATAAACCTCTTATAAAATAGCTGCAAGATCTTACAATGTACCATAAATAAATAAAGTTCTATCATTGTCATCTAAATCAACCTCAGCTCGCCAACTATCCATCTTTTAGGTTTAACCCTTCAAGGTTAAAAGGGTGAGTGAAACAACAGCCCAATAAGGACATAAACCTTATCACAGTAAATTGATATAACTAAATTAAGTGAAATGCAATCATATAGTCACATAGAAAAAAAAAAATGATAGTAATGCAAGAATGAGCTTCGATTCTAGCCAACCCATTAATCTACCATGGGACACCTTTCATAGTGAGGGAACTCCTCTGTTTTTAGCTTGACAAGCTTCTTTAGTTTCCGAATAGTAAAGCAAGCAAATCCGGATGTCTCATACCATGCATTTTACCACTGTGATTAAGAATGCCCCATCATATGAACTAACACTTATCTCAATCATCCCGTAATTCCCCTTCGGTAGTTATCTTGTCTAAACTATTGATCTCCAAAGCCAAATCACATAATCAAAAATTATACTTCCGATATCCTATTCTACAATGGTCAAACTCAACTACACAAAAGATCATTTCCATTACCCTATTTTCCATAATTACTTTCTCAATCTAAGAGTTCCAACTATCACTAATATATTTGAACATGTGAACATTAAGAAAATAATATAATGACCATTAACAACATGTAAACACCTAATATCAAGAACATTAATCAAATTATAATATCAAACATAATATAGTACTCACGGATTTAATTTAATCAATATCGGTAAAGGCTCCCCAAGAACCCCCTACCTCGATACCAAAGCAAGTAATTTAAGATGACTCTCTGCTCCCCACTCTCACACACGCGCGCGCACACACACACACACTCTCTCTCTCTCTCTCTCTCATCTCTCTCTCATCTCACACACTCACACACACACATACACACTCTCTCTCTCTCTCTCTCTCTCTCTCTCTCTCTTCAAAATGAAACGAAGTGGCCTCTATTTATAGTAAAACATAGGCGGCAAGACTTAACTCTTGTTGGATAGTTTGGTGGCTAAGTATAACATTATAAGAAATGAACTTATTCTAAATATAAAGATTAATTGTTGCTTGCATGTGGAGGTGTCAATAGTATAGGTAAGAAATTGAGCATGCACCTCTTGATGCAAAAAGTGCTTACAAGCTACTCAACCTCTTTTGTAATGACTATTAGAATGTACACAAAGCTTCCATATGGCAAATCTAAACTATAGCTTGCCAACAAAGAGAAGCTAGAGTGTTTACCAAGCTCTTCTAACATTCAAACAATAAGAATAAAGTTGCAAGTAATTCAATCTTGCTAATCATATCTTCCATCACAACAAGAAACGTCGGGCTGCACAAATTGTATAAAATGGCTTAAATTATGATTTCTTGTGATTTCAACTGCTTCCTTTAGTTTCCACATGATGATCATGATTTTAATAAAATTGTTAGGTATAGCCTTCATTAAAAGATGGGAGGTTTTCAATCACACTATGAACTCTATTAATATTATTAGTAGTATTGAGGTATTGTGCTATTTTTTTTATGTATGAACTATAAATCGATTTGGGTAAAGTGTTTGTGCCCTAAATCTAATTGGGATTTTGAGTGAAAGGGATGTGACTCTTACAAGGACAAAATTGCCCTAAAATTATGACCCATTTGAGTCTCACGTTGCTTTTATCATGGCAATTTGGATGAAATTGAGGATTATAGAACAGTTTAGGTGTTAAATTGAATAGGAAAAAATTCAAGGGGGTTATGTGTTAGAACGTAATTACATAAACAACTAAAAACACTAACCCCTGTTGCCATATGAGCAACATAAAAAATCTTTTCCCTTCTGCAAGCCCTTGACCATACTATTTCTAAATGGGTTATGAGTATTTTATGTGTAATTGTAAGTGAATTCTTCCTATCAACAAATTTAAATAGGACTCTACTTCTTCACCAAGCAAACCTGATATAATATGGAACTAGGAATCCTTAACTTAGTAGGATACTTAATCATATACCTGATGAGCAGCACGATGAGTTGGACTTAAACTCAATGTACAAGAACACAACTTCAAACTAATTACAATTTGTGTGATGTCCTAATAGTGATTACATTCTTCCACTAGGGCACACACATCATAACTAGATGTAATCATCTGAAACTTAAGCGAACATTCTTTAATGACCAAGAGATTAAATCAACAACCCTAAGAATAAGCTTATGTCAAATAAGAATATCTATGCAGAATTAAAGACACACATGCTCAATTCCAATTAAACATGGTATTTAGAATTACATACACAAAATCCTATTTCACATGAAACTCCAACAAGACATGAACAAATCAATGTATCATTTGCACCAAATATGTGAACTGTGAACTGTAAGCCCATCAATATATTAGGTCAAGTTCATGATTCTGAACTAAAGCCTTTAACAGTTGCATCACTTGTCTCAATAATCAAACAAAACATATTATTATAAACTAAAATAGACAAGAAGCTTTACTGTAAAAACTGCATCAAATCAATGGAAAACTAAACCAACTAAGCCAGTAATGAACCTTAAGCAGTTAAACAAAATATAAATCACTACTCAAGGCATATCTACATATAAAACAAAAATTCTAAAACTAAAAGCTCCCAAAATCAGGTGTTGTCAAATAAATTACATACCTTTATGTGAATATCATTCAATGATAAATGGATAAAATTTTATGCATAAACTACAATGCTAGCAATTGCAGTATTATTGATTACACCCCTTGACAGGACCCGATCCAAATTCAGCTTTGGAATTCGAGTCGGACCCTGTGCGTGTCCGACACTTGGCGAATGTCGGGCACAAATGACCTATTTTCCCTTCTAGTTACAAACTTAATTTCACATTAGCCTTGATTTATACCGAAAATTCGGCAGAGTCTTCCCTGTAATTTGTTCAATCCCAAAATTACACCTGTCAAAACGAGCATGTATATTTATACAACCAACTGCCAGTATACGTAAACATACATTCCAACAGTTCTGTTCTCAATCTATGGCAAAATATCAGAGCAGCTACTAAGAATTTACAAAGGAGTTAATTTTTTTACAAAACAAAAATCCCGGAAGATGGGAAATGGCCCGGTGGTGGATTCATGTACACGTCTACTGCCTGGGGGCGCAAAACATTCAAAAATGTGAGTGGACAAAAAAATAAAGGTCTAGAAAATAGCATATGAACATACTAACCCCACTGTAAAAAGAGTTATGCAAAAACTGAATTTTCCTCTTCTTTATATTCATACTAAAATCATGCATTCACATAATTATATACGTACATGCCAATCATATTCAAGATCAATAAAACTCTCTTAAAAGCACTGTTATCAATTTAAAACTACCACCTAGGTATACCCCTTTAATTCTGTCAATTCCTGATAATCCGTCAATTCCCCTGGCAGGTCTCGGTGACACAAAGTCAACTCGAGCGGCAAACTGGCAGGATTCAGGAGATCGTAGTCAACCTGATCTGCATTCCTGGCTCTCACGGTCCCGGCGTCCCCGAAACGCGTGAGGCAGATGTCAAGCGCGCTGACAAAACTGAAGGCAACTTGGATGTCCGTGGACATCGTCATATCCGAAAGCAACATATACCGAAGGCAACCTGTTTCTATAACTAAGTACCTAAGGTGGCTTAAGAAAATATAAAATTTCTGAAAGTTCTGATGAATAACTGGATTTTTGTTAAATCTAGAACTCTGCTGCCATTTTATCTGATAAATATTTCAATCTTTACCTTCCATATCTATTTATCATATTCAACTAGGCAGCATATAAATAAAGATATTTAACTTCAACAAATCATGCTAGGACAACCATAATCAATAAAACTTATTCAAGATCAAATAATGAAATTCATTTGCATAAAATCATTTATAAAAGAAAAGTTCACTCACTTCTGATCCGAGCTAACTGGACCTCTTGAAAGTCCCTCCTGCGGGTCTGCCTGGCCCGGGTGCCTGATTCAACCACCATGAGTATTTAATTAATAAAACTGCTCAGTATAAATATTTAATTAAAATCCTGACCCCGGGGCTCCTAGAAGTGCGTGCACTAACTTTAAAGTCATTCTTATGCCCACTTAAGCATTTCAGATGGTTAGAACTGTCTTAAAAGAGCTGAGACTTCACTAAGTGATAAACTTCCATATTGGTCAATACGGAACCTCGTGGAGTCCATGACCTCCAATTACCAATCCGGGAGTTCCTATAAGTTCCTCACATCTAAATACCCATGTGCTGCTAGTCTGGTCTGAATTGGACGGTTGGATTGACCACGATCGTGTAATCGCATAATTTCTAAACCTTAGCCCTAGGGTTCGCGATATCGGAGTATCCGGGACTCCGATTCACAATCCATTGATTCCTACACGAGTTTGGAATTATCTAGAATAAAATATCTGAAATTGAGTACGATCCAACGGCTCAACAGTATTGAACTCGGAAATCGCACAATATGGAAAATCCGTTCGAGGGCCAAACGGTATCCAAATTGAGATCCGCGAATTCCTACGCGCTCGTGAAAACCTAAGGATCGTATCAAGACACAGTGCCATTGCACTACCCTCGCCCACGGGCCGTCACACGCGGCGGCAGCGCTGGGTGTCCAAAGCGATTACGCATCGCCGGAAAAACTCAAAACCACGGCTCCAAACTCCTACCCTAGGTATAACACCATATTTGGAACCACTTTTGTTCTTGGACATACCCCAAAAACTAACTGGAAGTGGCCGAACACGGAGGCCGAAAATTGGCCGAAATCCAATTTGAAAACTGAGCTATCTACGGTCAAAATTGATGCAAACCTACCCAACCATCAGCTAGAGCATGGAAAATAGGTAGAAATCCATACCTTACTCGACAAATTTGGAGAAGAATTGAAGGAGAACGAGCGGGTTGAAGTTTCTGTCAAAACCGATCGATTTTTTGCAGTTTCCGGCCAGCGCCGCGAGTTCCACGAGCTAAGAATGATCAGAGAAGGAAGAGGAGGCAGTGGCGGTTCGAACAAAACCGGTCTCGTGGCCGGTGGTGATCTGTGGCGGCGACGGCGACTCTTGGAAGGCGACGGAAGGAGAACAGCGGGAGAGGAGAGAGAGAGAGAGAGAGAGAGAGAGAGAGAGAGAGAGAGAGAGAGAGAAGAAACTGAGGGAGAAGAGAGAGAGTGAGGGTTTAAAATCTGATTTTTTTTCCAAATTACCGTTTTGTCCCTCGTGATATTTTAACTGTATTTTCTTCGTTAAAGCTCCAATTTGAGCCCACTCCGTGTCTATCGACTCATTTCGTCGTGCTCTACATAAGGCGTATGTGGAATTGTCAAATTCCTTTTCGGTCAAAAAGTCAACTTTTCGTTAATAAAATATTCCAAGGGCAAAATTGTCTTTCCTCATAATAAATTACTAATTAAATATGAATTTTAGTTTTGGGTCATTACACCCCTTCAGTCACAAGCAAACTATAAAGCAATCAACAAACAAATTAAATCCTCCTTAACAACTTTCTCTATTGTTTCAATGTTGAAACCTTGAAAAGAACCATGAATAGATATAATTAGACAAATATTCTAATTGGTTGCCAAAATTAAAAATTCTTCATAATGCAAATCCTTTAAGCAAACCAGAAATAATCCTTATGTCATGAAAGGATTGTAAGTTATATTCAAAATATCACCACTAGTGGAACCACATGCAAGGCTATGGTGGGTTGTAGCCCATGTAGTGTTTTCAAGCTGTAACCCTTTGCTATTGTGGTTTGATCTTAGTAAAAAAGGGAAAAATATATAAAAAATGGAAAAAATGGAAAAACAAAACACAAAGGGGGTTGAACCCCTCCCATTTCACTCCTCCCAACACCTTAACCACCATATCACTTATGTTTTTGTGATCATATTCTAAAATATTTATATTTATATTATTTTGTTTTGAACTCTTTTTGAAAGAATAAAATTTTCACATGAGAATGAATCTTTGACATTTTCTTTTCAAGTTTCAACTTTTGAACTACTCACCACGTTTCAACTTACATTACTAACCCCACCATTCAACCACTCACCTAATTAATCTGTTGTAGTCATATTTCAATATATATAATTAGGTAGTCCTATTTCTATATACAAATAAATCAAATGGTCTCATGCCGTCCCTTATTTTTCAACATCTCTCCAAAACAAGACATAATGCTTATGTTATTCTCAATTTCCCTGCAAGTTCAAAAAAACTGAACTATGGTAAGTTTTTCTCATTCATTATTGTTATTTAATTTGCATGTTTATTATTATCTATTCCAAATTTTTGGTGGTAATATATTTTAAATTGTGTCAATTAATTACTTAGTCAATGGCTTGTGGTTGTTAATTTTTCTATTCTTTATTTGGTCACTTACATGTGTGTTTATTGTCTTTAAATTCATTATTAAAGACTTTATATGCTCCCATCACATTTTGTTACATTTGTTTAATTATTGTTTTCTTGTTGGTCCATGTAAATTCTATTTGGCCTTTAAACAAAGGGTTCCATATTTAAAGTAAGTTAACCAATTTATATTTATATTATTGTAATTTATACAACAACAAAAAATTTGTGTGGACCAGTGCATGTGATATGAGAACCAAATAATATTTGCGTGTTAATTCTTTGAAGTAATTAAGTAATATTGTATAATTATTCCCTAGGATAATTTTAATATGTTTAATGTTATTTATTATTTTATTATCAAATTGAATTATTATTCATTATTAGGTTTTATTATTTCATATTATTTCGTAATTACTTAAATTCCTACAATCATTTTCTTTACTTCCTAATTAATTCTTCCATAGAATAAATTTATTATTTAGGTTCTCTTATATAACCGTCGCTACTATATTTTTTGGCCAAAAAATAATTACCTAATTTCCAAGACAAATAAATATAGGTACGTTTAAGATGTCTAGTGGAGTTACTAAACGTGATCCAGCTTGGAAACATGGAGACACAATAGACGGAAACAAACATGGCACGACTTAAGTACCATCTTAGTTGATTAGATCTAGGAAATAATGTCCAACGATGCAATAATGTTCCCCCATAAGTGAAGACATACATCACCACATTATTAAAAAAAATAAACAACACCAGAAGGAAAAGAAAACATATGGAATGGAAAATATGGCTGAATTGTGTTTAGAGCAAGAGTAGGAAAAGTTTTCATAAATGAATATGTACCAAATGGTTCTCTAAAACCTATGGTCTATGTATAATTTTGATAGAGTTTAAATTTTCATTCCCTTTACAGGTCCTATCTTTGTGGCCCATAGTTGTGGCAATCCCTATTAGAGCATCAATTACAGAACTAGCGCAGGTGCTCTTGTTGCTGAGTATGATTGTTGTACCAGGATTTGTGTGACTTTTGGTTTTTTTAGCTTGCCAAGAGAACCTTGTTGCATAGGTTAAATGTGTTTAGAGATTTATTTTAGTTGTTATATTCATGAGTAAATGGCTTGGAGGTTGTGAACAAATTATGGGTATGTTTGGTGGCACTATAATTTATATT